>NC_090752.1:95072657-95085157 GCF_036898095.1 Palaemon carinicauda | reverse complement strand
TTTAGCTCCCACACCTCTAGCATTAGAAGTTCTTTGACTTTTTTTTTAGCTCCCACACCTCTAGCATTAGAAGTTCTTTGACCTCTTTTTAGCTCCCACACCTCTAGCATTAGAAGTTCTTTGACTTCTTTTTAGCTCCCACACCTCTAGCATTAGAAGTTCTTTGACCTCTTTTTAGCTCCCACACTTCTAGCATTAGAAGTTCTTTGACCTCTTTTTAGCTCCCACACCTCTAGCATTAGAAGTTCTTTGACCTCTTTTTAGCTCCCACACCTCTAGCATTAGAAGTTCTTTGACCTCTTATCAGCTCCCTTACCTCAAGCATTAGAAGTTCTTTGACCTCTCTTTATAGCTCCCACACCTCTAACATTAGAAGTTCTTTGACCTCTCTCTTTACCTCCCACACTTCTAGCATTAGAAGTTCTTTGACATATATTTCTAGGTTCCATACTTTTAGCATTAGTGGGTCTTCGATCTATATTTTGAGGTGCCTTACTTCTAGCATTAGAGGCTCTCTATTTTTAGGTGTCTTACCTCTGGCATTAGAGGCTCCTCTTCGCTGTTCTCTCCTGTCTTCTAGTTTTCAAGATCTTCTTTCATTAGATTATCTGTTTCTTTCGAGATTTCATTGTCTCTTTTCCTTAGTTCGTCAGTGTCCTTCTAGATTTCAAAAGGGATTTCAGTGCTGCGAGTCCTCACTTAGTCAGATTCCTCAGGGAAATCGAAGGCATTTATTCTTTACCTATCTGGGCAATGAGTAAAGAGATGAATACTATCGATTTCTCCACATACACTATCATGCCAAAGTAAATGACGAGCAACATGATATATTTACCAATGTCGTCTGGATATGTCCTTACTTCAATGGCGAATTTTGGGACAATCCTGTTGAAGAACTACACGTCACTCACCGTTCAGTTGAACCATTCTGCCTCCATCCTCATTCCTTGCAATCCGTTTTTGCACCGATACAAAGCCTCGTACTTTTTCCAAGAGTCTCCTTTAATAAGACATCGTCACAAAAGCCCAAGCAAAGGATCCTTCAAGGCGCATACATTATGATCTTCAAAACTCAGCTGCCAACGGAAGATCCCGTGTCTTTCTATAGGTCGGGCGATATAAAACAAACGATCGGCAACCTCGGCAGCAACCAAAACCATCTGTAGTTGATGGTGTTCCGAAGACGTAACACATATTTCTTACCGGCAGCTTCCTATTCCGCCAGAACGCGATCTCTGTGAGTTAAGTGAAATCCTTCTCCCAGTCATCAACTCATTTCATCTTACTCCTATTGACGCGCAATTCCTTGGTTAGATTTCGCCAGCTACATACAGATCATGTGTGTTGCAGGCTACGTTTGAAAAAATGAAGATCAGGTCTTCAGAAGTCATTTGAAGCTCGGGGAGGAGTTGTTCAGGACTGCTCCGGGAAATTTCAGTTCTGGAGTCATTCAGAAATCCATATTAAGTATACGGCTATGTCCTTTGAAGACATTTGGAAATTCGGGAAAGTTTTTTTTCCGAAACCGTTCTGAGATTCCGTTCTGGAGGCATTCAGAATTCCATGCTACAGCTTGCCGCACACTGAGCCCGAACGGAACCGCCCAATCAGAACCGAAACGTCCGATAGAAATCGAAAGCATGCATTCTTACCTGGCTGCGCACATTGGGCCTGAACAGAACGGAACTGACGCGCCAGAACATTCCGGAACCGACACAGTATTCTTTGAAAGATATTTGTTCTGAAGCGTCGGTGGCGTCTGACAGGCTACGCATGCGCAGAACGACTGCAGCGGTGGTTTTGGAGAGGGTTGCTGAGGAATTCGGAGGTTAGTGTAATAGCAACCAATATTTTTCTAATGTCAGAAATTTGACGAATGTATTTTAATAACAATGATGTAAACATACGAATTAATACAAAGATTTTAGGAGTGATTTTTATTTATTGTTTTTGTTTATTATTATTATTATTATTATTATTATTATTATTTTTTTTTTTTTTTTTTTTTTTTGCTGACGTCAGAAATTTGACGAATGTACTTTAATAACAATGATGTGAACTTATAATTTAATACAAAGAATTTTGGAGTGATTATTAATTATTATTATTATTATTATTATTATTATTATTATTATTATTATTTCTTTTTTGAAAACATATAAACATCTGGCTTATGGATTCGATAAAAGATTGATATACAGAATATCTAAAAATTGTAACATCAATTAAATAAGAACTCGGTTATGATTAAGGAAAACTTCCTTCGTTTGTATAAAATTCTGCGTTGGTTCCGTTCTGTGGCTTCTGGCTCAGTGTGCGCACTGTACGTCGTTTCAATTCTGTTCTGAGGCTACGGTGGCTTAGGGGGCGGTTCCGTTCCGGCTCAGTGTGCGACAAGCTTTAGTCTATGGCTATTTTTTCTGAAGCCATTTGGAAATCCGGGAAAGTTTTCTTCCGATACCGTTCTGAGATTCCGTTCTGGAGGCATTCAGAATTCCATACTAAGTATATGGCTATTTCTTCTGAAGCCATTTGGAAATCCGAGAAGATTTTCTTCCGAATTCTTTTAGAACTCCCGAAAAATTCCATTCTTGTTTTACAACAACAACAACAACAACAAGTCGCTCTTTTCCAAAAGCTTCTCGTTAGCTGTCAACAGATCTCCTGCTACTCTTTCCAGCCTCTTCTCGAGTATCCGAATTTCCTCATGGGCATTTTCTAACTCATTTTCTACAACTGCCTTGGTCAAAAGCTCATCACGAATTTGATCGTTTCGAGCTTCAGCTTTTTCTAGACTTACCATAAGAGACTCAATATTCCTATTTGCTCTCTTTAAATCATCAATTAAAGCTAAGTTACCGATGTTATTATATAACTCAATTTCTCCTACCTGAACAGATTTCTTGACCAAAAGCTCCTCACGAAGTTCATCGTTTTCAGTTTCAGCTTTTTCTTGACTTACCATAAGAGACTCAATTTTCTTATTGGCTCTATCTAAATCTTTATTTAAAGCTGATATAGCTATGTTGTCCTTAGATAACTCAATTTCTTCTGCCTCTGCGTCATGCACCTCTTCACAGATGCGTTGTAAGTCATTGGTCGTTTCCGTTTCTTGGTGTATTCTAGCGAAGAAATCATCAAATAATTTAATTCCCTCTTCGGCACCATCCAGCTCCTCACTTAGATCCTTTAGCGATGCGTCCTCCAATTGTGCGTGTTCCTTAGTTTTTCCGGCAACATAATTTACCCCATCGTATCGTAGACTGCTGGTTGCAGTCTCTTCATTTCCTCCCGATCCATCAAATCCAAGATTTTTTTTGCTTCTCTATGTGAATCCTCGTCTCCCCAGCACCATGCCATGGCGCCAAAAGCTGTCAAAGATCCCAGTAAAATCATTCTGTCAGTCATAAATCTAACCATTTTGTATAGTAAAGATTTACTCAATGCCTTCCATGGCTAACGAATATAGCATTAGAATTAGAAAAAAAATATTGACACATTTCTCTGAAGACGAAGAATTCCTGGAGCCAAGGAAGATGAAGATTTTCAGTCTTCACTGGAGACAAAATAATCCTGTAGCAGCCATTGAGAAACAGTTCAAGGCCTGGCAAAAAAAACAATAGATATCCAATTACTCCGCCTTTGGAAGGTCAGTTGGAGACGAAATAATACTGAAAACCTGGCAGAAACCCGACTCAAAGATCCAGTGAAGACAAGAAAATCCTGCAGACTTTGGGAGCTCAATCGAAGATGTTTACAACGACGATTCTGAAATGGTCTTCTCTCTCTCTCTCTCTCTCTCTCTCTCTCTCTCTCTCTCTCTCTCTCTCTCTCTCTCTCTCTCTCTCTCTCTCTCCGCCTTTGGGGATCAGTTAGAGACGAAATGATTCTGAAGCCCTTGAAAAACGGACCAAGACCTGGCAGAAAACAGACTCAAAGATCCAGTGAAGACAAAAAAAAAAATCCTGCAGACTTTGGGAGCTCAATCGAAGATGTCTACAACGACGATTCTGAAATGGTCCTCTCTCTCTCTCTCTCTCTCTCTCTCTCTCTCTCTCTCTCTCTCTCTCTCTCTCTCTCTCTCTCTCTCTCTCTCTCTCTCTCTATCGCCTTTGGGGGATCAGTTAGAGAGGAAATAATTCTGAAGCCCTTGAAAAACGGACCAAGACCTGGCAGAAAACAGACTCAAAGATCCAGTGAAGACAAAGAAATCCTGCAGACTTTGGGAGCTCAATCGAAGATGTCTACAACGACGATTCTGAAATGGTCTTCTCTCTCTCTCTCTCTCTCTCTCTCTCTCTCTCTCTCTCTCTCTCTCTCTCTCTCTCTCGCGCCTTTGGGGGATCAGTTAGAGACGAAATAATTCTGAAGCCCTTGAGAAACGGACCAAGACCTGGCAAAAAACCGACTCAAAGATCCAGTGAAGACAAAAAAATCCTGTAGACTTTGGGAGCTCAATCGAAGATGTCCACAACAACGATTCTGAAATGTCTTCTCTCTCTCTCTCTCTCTCTCTCTCTCTCTCTCTCTCTCTCTCTCTCTCTCTCTCTCTCTCTCTCTCTCTCTCTCTCTCGCCTTTGGGGGATCAGTTAGAGACGAAATAATTCTGAAGCCCTTGAGAAACGGACCAAGACCTGGCAAAAACAGACTCAAAGATCCAGTGAAGACAAAAAATCCTGCAGACTTTGGGAGCTCAATCGAAGATGTCCACAACAACGATTCTGAAATGTCTTCACTCTCTCTCTCTCTCTCTCTCTCTCTCTCTCTCTCTCTCTCTCTCTCTCTCTCTCTCTCTCGTTACCTTTGTAGACTTCATCAATTAGTTTTCGAGTTTCTGAATGTTTTGGTATTTTCAATTATCGTTTGCAGATCTTCCGGGAGTTTTGTTTTTCATAAAAAATGGTTTCTTCAGTAATTAGGAAAAAACGAATATATACATTCACACAGTATATATATATATATATATATATATATATATATATATATATATATATATATATATATAACAGATTTTGAGCGAAGCGAAAAATCTATTTTTGGGTGAGATGGCCATGTCGTCCTGATGGAAGTTCCTATAGGGTAGCTTCCTAGGGTATATTACAACTACGGCGATATTCCCAGAGAATTTACCTTAAGGTACCAGAATTCTAACTCCTGGAGCGAGTATCCCTCGTGAAAGGGATATCGCGACATATCAGAGGACGTATTCTAGACACGTCACATGGCAATCTACATCCTGGACAGAGATTTCGTCTCGTAGGAGGTGATTGACGAGATACGAATTCGGGAAAGAAAAAGGGGGAGCCGCTCCCAAGGCTTCCCTATCCCCCGATTCGTATGCGTGCCTGGCGCCAATCCTGGCGCCATCTGTATTCCTTGTAGCGTACACGAGGTGCTACAGATACTGTATGTAGGGAGGGGTCCTACAGCCCTTTCTTAGAAAGGCAAGGGCGGGTCCATCAGGACGACATGGCCATCTCACCCAAAAATAGATTTTTCGCTTTGCTCAAAATCCGTTTTTTGGGCTCAAGCCATGTTGTCCTGATGGAAGTGTACCAGAGCATTACTGTATCTGTGGATTCTCAGAACGTGCCGTACTCCCCGGAGGTAATTTTTTCCCGGTCGACTAGACCTAGAGACCTAAGATGTTACCGTTATACATCTTTTCAACTAACTATAAACTATGTTAGAGCTTCCTGCCCCCTACAGGGAAGAGTCCTACTAGACTCTGGAAAAGTCTCGAAGAGTACATATATCTATGTATGAATACCAGGCAAGCTAATATAGTGGTCTCGCCCTATATTAAGTAAAGCATAGTTTGTAAAGGACCACTGCGTCAATATGAAATATCGACCAGTTTTCCGCACAATACTTGTATTGGACAAAGGTTTTATATCCGCATAGGAGGAAAACCAATGCTACATAGCTTGCATAAAGGAACAATTCTATTAGAATTATCCCAGATAAGGTACATAGAATGAATGCTCAATTATACCAATAAATTGACACAGGTGAAGGAGACGCAACGTTCTCAAGAACCAGATTATTGACAGGCAATAAATAGACAGGTTAACCACAATTATATATATATATATATATAAGAAGAGGATAACCCAAAACTTTAAGCATAAGTATGATAGTAAACAGAGCTTGTTTGTCTGAAAGAAAAAACATTAGATGCCACTTTTAAGATACCGAGGTATCAAAGTCATAAAAGCCTGTATTACAAATCAATGACATTAGCGTTAGAAACGCTCGGCACACATGTCTGCACTTATGCTAGGTTCACCTTCGGAAATGGAACAGTCTGGATGGGCAACACAGTGCCCTCACTTAGTTTGTAGTACAGTATATAACTACACACTCACCCTGGAATTAATCGTCCCAATTAAGACCACTGTTCCTCGCAGAGTTTAAACAGTAGGGTTAACACCGCGACCCACTGCTACCACAGATCTCTTTTAGTTCCTCTACTTGCTTCGCATAGTGGCGAAAGAACACTCTGGAAGACTTCCAGCCAGTGTATGAACGGAGATGTTCAAAATCCATACAATTAAAGAAATTTAAGAATGAGGCAACTTTCCTCGGATCGTGACCTGCGGGTGTATTGTCAGGATCCGCTCTGCGAATAAAATATGTGATTTTCGCTCTGAGTTGATTCAGAGATAAATTTGAGCCTGATGTTTCTCCCCTGAATAGTTGACCACCCTTGAAGTCTGAAGTTCTATGAAGATAGACCTTTAGGCATTCTACTGGACATAGAAATGCATCTTCTTTCAGAGGGCAGATTCTCCAGGGACCCCACCTGTTGGTGGGTAACTCATTCTTGGCGAGAAACGTAGGATCCGGAAACAGGTTCAGTTCTTCCCCATCCAGGAACTGAACACGACCTGCCTCTCTCGAGAGGCTACAATCTCACTAACCCTGGCCCCGGACGCGAGTGCAAAATAGGAAAATAACTTTTTGTGTCAAATCCTTTAACGCACACTCTTCATTGCTCAACAGAGAAGCGAAATGAAGAACTTGTCTAAAGACCATGAAATGGGCTTTGGAGGTGCTGAAGGTCTGAGCCTAGCACAGGCTTTCGGGACTTTATTAAAGATCTCGTTACTTAGGTCGACCTGGAAGGCATATAGAATGGGTCTTGTCAAAGCAGACTTACACGCTGAAATCGTGTTCGCTGCCAACCCTTGACCATGGAGGTGGGGAAAAAAGATAAGCAGAAGTCTGTCAAGATCTCCTGCGGAATCTTCGCCTTGACAGAAGGCCACCCATTTTCTCCAAGATGACTCATATTGCCTTCTAGTAGATTTGCACTTATATTCCTCAAGGAAGTCTATACTGGCTTTCGAAATCCCGAAACGCTTTCTCACCGCTAGGGAGAGAAAATCATGAACTGCAGGGTCCGGGTTTTCTGTAATGAAGCGCAGACAGTTGACTTCTGGACTCGCTGGGTCAGAACTGGATCTGGTAGTGGTACAAACTTCAGCTACAGTTCCAATGCCAGGAGGAACCACACGCTGTTCGGCCACTTGTGGGCCACTATTGCCGCTACCCTTTGAAGGATCTCAGTTTGTTGAGGACCCTCAACAGAAGGTTGTGAGGAGGGAACAGATAAATCTTGAACCATCTGTTCCAGTCGAGGGACATCGCGTCCACTGCTTCCGCTAAGGGGTCCTCGTACGGGGCACGTACAGGGGCAACTTCTTGTTGTCTTTCGTCGCAAAGAGGTCTATCTGCAGTTCTGGGACTGATTCAGAATGAAGGAGAATGATCCTGCGTCTAAGGACCATTCTGACTCTATCGGTGTGAACCTGGATAGAGCGTCCGCTGTCACATTGCGGACTCCTTGAAGGTGAACTGCCGACAGGTACCACTTCTTCTTTTCCGCCAATCGGAAGACGGCCAACATCACCTGGTTGAGAGGTGGTGACCTCGATCCTTGTCGATTCAAGTATCTCACAACTACCTCGCTGTCTATCACCACTTTATGTGGAACGAATGACGCGGGGAGACTTTCTTTAAGGTAAGGAGCACTGCCCTAGCTTCTAGAAAGTTTTATGAGAAAGGTCTTGAATAGCCTGGACCAAGTCCCCTGGACTTTTTTCCGATGAGAGTGACCTCCCCATCCCTCCTTCGAGGCGTCTGAGTGAATCGTCACCGACGGGGGAGGTGGCTGAAGAAGAACCTGACTTCTTTAGATGTCTGGCTTGGGACCAAGGCCTGAGAAGAGTACTTAGCCGAAGCGGCTGGTCTTCTCAGATCTCTTCACGCGTTTGATGCATAACTTCTCCAAACTCCGATTGCATCCTTTAGCTGTGCTCTTAGCACTGGGTCTGTCACCGAAGCAAACTGGAGAGAGCGCAGTACTCTCTCCTGCTCGTGTCTTGATATCCTTTCGGAATCTTGAAGTCTCTTGACAGAACCCGCTATCTCCTTCCTTTTCTTCGCCGGGCTGGAGAAACGGTGTGACAAAAGGTCCCAATGGATCTTAGCCACTGGAACTTTTGAGATGGAGAAAGTCGAGACTTTTTCTGTTGATCTTGAAGCCTAGGTACTCTAGGAACTGGATCACTTGACTGGAAGCTTGCAAGCATTCTGTCTCGGATGCTGCCCACACCAACCAGTCGTCCAGGTAGGCTACTACCTGAATTCCCTTTAGGCGAAATTGTTTGAGAGCTACGCTCGCAAGCTTCGTAAAATTCCTTGGGGCTATGTTTAGCCCGAATGGCATGGCTCTGAAGGCGTATAGTCTTCGTTGTAGCCTGAACCCTAGGTAGGGGGAGAGTCGATGGCTAATTGGAATGTGCCAGTAGGCGTCTGACAAGTCTATAGAGACGGAATATGCCCTCTTGGGCAGTAAGGTCCTTATGTGTTGCAGTGTTAGCATTTTGAATTTGCAATTCACTATGAACTTGTTAAGTGGCGACAAGTCCAGAATGACTCTGAGCTTTTCCGAGTCTTTCTTGGGAACACAAAACAGCCTCCCTTAGAAATTGATGGGCTTCACCCTTTTTCTCCAACAGTTCTTGAACGTACTCCTCCATAACGGGGGTGGAGTGTTGGAAAAACCGAAGGTACGGGGGTGGAGTGCTGTACCAGCTCCCGCCCAGTCCATTCTTGAGTAGGCTGTGGGCCCAGGGATCGAAGGTCCACCGATCCCGAAATTTCAGAAGTCTCCCTCCTACCGGTATCACCTCACTTGGACTGCCGTCCTGAGGTCTTGCCTTCCTGACCACGACCACCCCTGAATCCCCTTCCCCTTGAGGGGCGTCTAGACGAGCCTCTGGCTGCTCCTCTAGGCTTTGCTCAAAAGGAAGTAGACTGCCCTTCGAACGCTGGGGTGAATGCCGTGGACTGTGTCGACTCGGCCTGGGGTACCCACTGAAAGGTGGTTGGGGTTTGTGCCACGATCTTGGGCACTGGGGGCAATGGCAATTGCAGTTGCTGTTGCTGTCTAAGAGGCTTGGCTGGCCGAGACGGTAGCCTAGTCCTCATAGTCTTCCTCTTTGGTTGAGGACCCTCATCCGGGGAAGACTTTCTTTTGATAGCCAGGCCCCACTTCTGGAGAAGGTTTCTATTCTCCAAGGCGGCTTTATCAACAACTTCTTTGACCAAGTCGGTAGGGAAAAAGGTCTTTTCCCCAAATGTTGGAGGAGATTAGTTTCTTTAGCTCGTGCCTCACCGTAGCCGAGGTAAACACGAACTCCCTACAAGCTCTCCTTGCCTTGACGAAGCCATAAAGGTCCTTCGTCACTGTGGCCAGATGAGGATTGGCCACTACCATGAACATTTCATGGACCTTGGGGTCACTTGCCATCGTCTCGAGAGTAGTCTGAAGAGACATTGAGGCAGTCAGTCTTTCTTTTGTATCGAACTCACTTCGCAAAAGAAAGTCAGACAGCTAGGGAGGTCCTTGCCGAACTGACGTCCGGCAATATCAGCCTCCAACTTTCCCACTGAGAACGTAAGATGGACGTCCTTCCAGTCTTTGTGGTCCATAGGCAGGGCCAGCGACAAGGGTTTACACTCCTCTAGGGAGGGGCAAGACTTGCCGGCCTCGATTGCTTTTAGTACAGCCAGAAACCCTTTCTGTAAAAGGGGGAAGGCTCTAGTAGGCGAGGACACAAAGGAAGGGAGCTTCCTATTCAATGCAGCTACCTTTGAGTTAGAGAAGCCCCTCTCTTTCATCGAGGATGAAAGTAGAGCTTGAGCCTTAGCATGGTCCATCACTATGACCTCCTTCGGCTCTGTCTCCTCCTTTGAAGCTGGTTCCTTCCTCAGCCGGACATAACAGTCCGGATATGATGCCTTGCTGGGCCAGAATTCCACCCTCCAGGGGAACTGAGCCCAGCTTATCCGAGATGACGATCTTTCCAGTCGTCATCGCATGTGCTCAGCATACCTCCATGGGTTAGCATCTGAGCACAAGGGAAGGTCTTTCACATTGAGCTTTTTCTGGGGCCCATGTGATTCTGCAAGGCACTGCATTCGCAGTTCCATTGCAGCCGCCTTCTCCTGATTCTCCTTCTGCATTTGTTGGATCAATCCAACAATAGAAGAGAGGGCCCTGTCCCAGCTCTACTGGGAGACCGGCCGATGTAGAGGGGCTTGAACTTCATCCTGGGCTTCTGCCAGGAGGTCTTCCTCCTGACACCCGTCCACATCAGACATCCTGTCATTTAGCTGGATGTCTTGCATCGCGACCGCGACTTCAGCATCCACCTGGATCTGAACTTAGGGGATCTCCTCTTGAGGCTGGGGAATCACTGCATCAGCTGATGCCTTAGGGAAAGGATACGCCCTCATCTTCTCACTTGGAAGATAAGGGCCAGAAGTGTTCTTTTGGAAGCCCCTTACCCAGGTACGAAGCTTCTTCCTAGCTATTTAAATGTCTCATTAATCAGGTTAGTGCACACAGTACATACCTGAGGGTCCCAATACGGAGATCATCCTTGGAGACAGCGTATGCTGCGTGTCTCCTACAAAACTCATGTCCGCAGAGGTTCTTGCTGCTGACATTGCAGAAAGCACTTCCCCACTTCGGAGTGTCCTTCTGTAAAGAGAAGAAATTTCCATGAGTATCAAGTGAACTATGTATCACTGGATATACATAGTATAGCATAACAATTCAGAAAGGAAAGACACACACTTGTGTTTCCCTCACAACCCATTTGTTGCAGCCTTCCAGATAATAAAATCAAAAATGGTTTATCTCTTCTAGAGTAACCAATGCAAGGTTTCCAGAGGAAACAGGTGGAGCTCACACCTAAGCAATGATTTTAAAATCCTGGATAATAGACAGGAAAGAACTCAGCTTCCTATCTGAGGGCAACAGCAAAGGGGTGTGCAAGAAAACATAATAGTGTTAGAAGACACAGTGCTGTACCAAAACCCTTACTATAGTTTTCCTCTTACTGTATATGCTATACAGAAGAATACTAGTACAGTATAGGGGGATGTGTGCCGGCCTGCCTTTGCCGGCCGGCACACACCACAACTAGCTTTAAAGTATACTACTTAACAGCTATAGGGCGGCAGCACTCTGGTTCAAATGCCTGTGCCGGTCGGCAGCAACTGCCGGCCGGTAACAGCCAGTGTTGGCCGGCAATGGCTGCCGGCCAGCAACTACACAAGGTAGTACCCAGCTGCCGGCCACACTCTTGGTGACCGGCAGACAAGGACTGACATAAGCCGGCCGGCAAAGGTACAAGACCGATGCCTGCCGGCAGCAAAAGAACCAGAGGACTACACCTGCCCGGCTGCTGGCCTCATAGGCCGGCAGCCGGGACAGGTATAGCACTATAAGAAAAATAGAATGGATGCCGGATAAGAGTGTACACAACCTCCAAGCCCGGCAACCGAAAGAGTGCATATAAGGAAGGGGAGAAACTAATTCAGGCTTCCTTGACCAATGCCGTCCGGCTCTGCCGGCAGGCATGGATGAGGGACCAAGAGAGGTCCGGGCAGCACTCGAAAACATAAGACCCTTGCCGGCCAGCAGCTCTGCCGGCCGGCAAGGGGCTGAGTCAATTCCACATCCCAACCTATACTAGGTCCAGAAGTAGAACGACGTACAGTACAGTAAGACCCCTGCCGGCCAGCTCTGCCGGCCGGCAAGGTACAGTACAGTAATTACTAGGCCATTACGGAGATAGAGGGGGAAGGGACTAGAGGGTCCTGCCAACCTTGCTTTAGTGACAGATCACCCGCAGCCAAGAAACTTATCTTAGCCTAAGGGAGATCTAAGGGGAAAGGCCAGCAATACTTGCCAGCTTCCAGAGCACCAAAGCAAGGAAGGCGTTGCTACTCCCAAGGGAAGAACTTATCCTCCCCCGAGAACAGCAACAGGACTAGTCTGGTAGATCACAAAAGAAGGAATCATAACTACAGAAACCTTCGGTAGTGACCTAAGGGAGCTAAGCTCCCTTTGTATGTGTTAGGTCAGCGAGGGGGACTCTGCCCCAAGCCAGACAACACAGACTCAGACTAAAAACTCT
>NC_090752.1:95042036-95067036 GCF_036898095.1 Palaemon carinicauda | reverse complement strand
CCAAATAAGCACGTCTACAATCATCATTGAACCACGGTTTGTCCTTCATTCGGTACCTTAGCACACGAGAAGGGATACGCCTATCAATTATGTTGACTAGATTCTCATTCAAAGGGACAACAGGATCTACACTATTATATAATTGTGACCAATTCAAGCACAAAAGATCATGCAAAATCCCATTCCAGTCTGCTTGGGATTTCATATAAATTTTACAAGAATATGGTATATCAGGGACAGGCTGCTCAGTCTTCACTAATAATGAAATCAAGGCATGATCAGAAGTCCCGACTGGAGAACCAACCTTACTAGTTATAACGCCAGGGGAGTCAGTGTATACAAGGTCCAAGCAATTACCAGACCTGTGAGTAGCTTCATTTATGATTTGCTCACAGCCTGATTCTGAGGCAAAGTCTAAAGCTCTTAAGCCATGGCGATCGGTAGGAGAGATAGAACTCAACCACTCCCTATGGTGAGCATTAAAATCACCAACAAAGACAAACGAAGCCTTTCTATCATCTTCTTATATCTTAGCCATAATGGTAAGAAGACAATCAAAGATAGAATCATCCATGTCTGGATTCCAGTAGATTGAACACAAATAAAAGTTTTTATGCCTGCCACAAACTTTTATTACCTGAATCTCATGACATCCACATTGATAGCAGGACTTATGAGAAGCAGGGTACTCGGTCCTAATATACACCGCCATTCCCCTGGCCCTAGGAATGGAATCACGTTTCAGCATTATTGGCTTCTTAAAACCAGTTATAAGGAGCTCAGATGAGTGCCTCATATTAGAAACCAAAGTTTCTGAGCACCAAAGAATATCATACTGTCTGGACGCAACTGTAAGGTCTCGGATATTTGCATGAAGACCACGAATATTGCAATACAGAAGACGACATTGACGAAATCTAGGACGTACTGGTCCCGGATTTTGCTCAATGTCTCCAGACAGCATAAGAATTAATAGAAATAAAAAAGACACATCATACTTAAAAACTAGATTAACAAGAATTAAAACAAAAACAATATGTACAGAATAATAATAAAAGTGATTGATGATATCCATAGACTATAGTAAAAAGTCGGAAAAACTGGTCAACATGGAGGAGCCGATACACCATGCAAGGCTAAATACCCTCCAGGATAGCCACTTCAACTGAAGGGAGGACAGTAAGGATGGTTTTGAGAAGAAAAAATCAGAAAAAGGAAAAGACAACCTCTTGATAAACCACCAGGCATCCATGGCCCTTCTATTAAGCCTGCCCAACACACCATTTCAAAAAAACAAGAGGAAGAAAAAAAAAATAAGATAGAATAGTGTGCCCGAGTGTACCCTCAAGCAAGAGAACTCTAACCCAAGACAGTGGAAGACCATGGTACAGAGGCTATGGCACTACCCAAGACTAGAGGACAATGGTTTAATTTTGGAGTGTCCTTCTCCTAGAAGAGCTGCTTACCATAGCTAAAGAGTCTCTTCTACCCTTACCAACAGGAAAGTACACTGAACAAATTGCAGTGCAGTAAATTAACCCCTTGGTGAAGAAGTGTTAAGTATCTCATTGTTGTCAGATGTATGAGGAAAGACGAGAATATGTAAAGAATAGGCCAGACTATTCCGTGTAAGTGTAGGCAAAGAAAAAATAAGCCGTGACTAGAGAGAGGGGTCCAATGCAATACTGTCTGGCCAGTCAAAGGATCCAATACCTCTCTAGTGGTAGTATCTTAACGGGCGGCTGGTGCCCTGGCCAACCTACTACTATATATATATATATATGTGTGTGTGTGTATATATAAATAGAGAGAGAGAGAGAGAGAGAGAGAGAGAGAGAGAGAGAGAGAGAGAGAGAGAGAGAGAGAGAGAGAGAGAGAGATATGTGGGAATGTGTGTGTATTTACACACTATGACATGCCTAAGCTGAATGTCCTCTTATTCAGTGGTAAATACTTTAGCTTATAGATGGCCTTAGCCTAACACTCGGTAGGAAGCATAAAAAAAAATATTCCATCAAAATAAAATCCAATCTGTGCGAAACCATGGTCAGGTGAACGAAACTTATCAATCTCTTATTATAATTATTAATTACTAATCATACAAATTAACACTTGAATTATTTAGCACTTATACTTGAACGAAATTGCTTCAACAAAACACTTCACTAGAATCATTAAACATATAGGAAATAGTTTAATAATTCAACACAATTAAACATATCTAAATAACAAATTTACACTTTGTAGAAGGAGAAAGAGCCACGAACACTGTCTTCAAAACAGGAAGAATACACCTAACTTAACAAGAAGTTTGTAGTACCCAAGTAAACAAAATTAAGAACATAAAGGAGGAATAATGGGAAAAGAGACTTTGCTCTGGACCAGGAAGGATCAAAAAGTGAAGAAAGCAGTCAACAGAGGTCGTGCATATAGAAAGTAAGAAAGTATTAAAAACTATAATATTCAATATGAACAATAGGGGAGCGAACACTTGATAATTCACCCCCACTAAGATGGGTCTATATCGGTGGATCCAGCTGAAGATGCTGATGGATGCGTGACAGGGTGTTTGCAATGCTGCCAAGGATGTAAGACCACTGTAAGAGTTTTAGAATTTTGATTCTGGCACGGTTGAGGAACGTGAGTGGTCGGTGATCAGTAAAGACAATGACCCGACGATGACCTTCAAGATAGGGTTGGAAGTGTTGTAAAGAAGCTACGATCGCGTAAAGCTCCTTCTCTACGGTAGCCCATTTGGTTTGTGCTCCTCTGAAGGATCTCGAGTGATAGGCTACTGGTAGGCAATGCAGTGTTGGAATACAGCTGGTGTCTGTGGGAGCATAAGATTGTAGAAATACAGCTCCATAACCTGTGCCACTGGCGTCTACCTGTAATAAAAATTCCTTTGAGAAGTCTGGTGCCCTTAGAATTGGTTTAGAGATCAAGATATCTTTAAGCTAATAAAAAAGGTTGTCTAATTCCTTGGTCAAAACAAAGTTTACTTTGTTAGATAGTAGTGCATATAATGGAGTAGCAAGAATGGCGAAAATGTTTATGAATTTAGAATGATAAGAGACCATACCTAAAAAGGTCTTAAGTTGAGATTTCGTATCGGGTGCAGGCATGTTCATTACACTCTCAATATTAGCATCTTTTGGCATTATTTCTCCACTGCCCAAATAATGACCAAGGTATCCAACCTTAGCTTGCCCAAATGAACTCTCGGCTAAGTTGATGGTGAGACCTACGGTACGTAGTCGTCTGAACATTTTTGAGAGTGTCTGCAGATGTTCCTCCCAAGTCATGCTTGCTACGACTATATCGTCCAAGTACACATAGACATTAGGTTAATCTCTAATTACCTCTGCCATCAGCCTCTGAAATGTAGTAAGGGCATTGGAGAGCCCAAAAGGCATAACCACATATTCAAATAGCCCAAAGGGTGTTACAAAAGCAGATTGATTGGGCCTTTCGGGTCGGTTTTACTTGATAGTACCCTTTTAGCAAATCAATCCGAGTCAAAATCTTTGAATTACTTATGTTGTCTAAAATATCACTGATCCGTGGCAAAGGAAAAGAATTCTTGATGGTGACTTTATTCAGTCTACGGTAGTCTGTACATAGTCGTAACTTAACGTTTGCTTTTGGTACAATTATACAAGGTAAAGCCCAAGGATAGGTACTTGGGACTGCTAACTTGTCATATATCAAGTACTGTACCTCTGACCTTAGGGATTCAAGCTTCTTTCCTATCGCTCTGTAAAATGGTTGTCTGATGGGTTGTGTTCCTGGCTCCAGCAAAATGTCATGTTGAATCAGGTTACAGGTTCCTGGATCATCAGTGCACAAGTCCTGAAAACTGGTGAGTTAGGAGTTTAGTTCTTTGCTTTCATTTGTAGGCAAGTGTGAT
This sequence comes from Palaemon carinicauda, assembly GCF_036898095.1. Lineage (NCBI taxonomy): Eukaryota > Metazoa > Arthropoda > Malacostraca > Decapoda > Palaemonidae > Palaemon > Palaemon carinicauda. The sequence continues at coordinate 95,063,126 of NC_090752.1, read as the reverse complement.
AAGAAGGAGTCAAGCTTACCCATTATCTCAGAGTTAGTTAAATCACTAAAAGATACCAGTTCTGGTTCTTCATCAGGGTCTTCATTAGTAGTAGAAACAGGATAGTCGTCTTCAGACCTAAGAGTTGAGGTAGTCACCAATGTTACTTGAGGTGATCCACTATATACTCTACTCTGGTACCGCTTCAACAAGTTCACATGTACTAATTGTGTGTTTTTCCTCCTATCTGGGGTACTAATTACATAGTTTACCTTAGAAAGACGATCTAGGACTGTATATGGGCCAGCAAACTTCTCTTTCAATGGAGCTCCTGGAATTGGATGGTATAAAAGGACCTGGTCACCTTTCTGGAACTCCCTTAACCTGGCTTTCTTGTTCCCCTGTTGCTGCATTACTTGTTGTGAGGAAAGGAGGTTAGAACATACCAAATCATTTATCTGATGAAACTAACTTTTAAGGTCTTTAATATATTGCAACGTGTTAGTAGTCTCCTCTGGTTTTTTATGCAAAATATTTTCTTTCACCATACCCAATACAGTTCGTGGTTGACGACCAAACAAAACCTCAAAGGGAGATATCCCTGTGGAGTGCATTGAAAAACATACATTAGGAGATCGAGGTCCTCAAACCAATGATTCGCAGTTTTACTGCTGTACTTACGCAAAAGGTTCTTCAAGGTTTGATGGAACCTTTCCAGGGCACCATTTGTCTGTGGATGATATACAGAGGAGTTAACATTATGAATATTCAATGTATGCATAGCTTGTTTGAAGACATGGCTTGTAAAATTAGTTCCCTGGTCACATTGTAACTCATAAGGAAATCCTAAAACAGTGAAAATCTTCCTAAGGTTCAGTACTATAGTCTTTGCATTTATGTTTTTGATTGCAAATGCCAAAGGGTACCTTGAAGTGGGACACATAGCTGTCAGTATGTATTCATTCCCTCTCTTAGTCTTTGTTAAGGGACCAGCGCAATCTATGATGAATTTGTCAAAAGGAGTTTTGGGTACTAGTACGTTCTGAAGTGGGGCTGGCGGGATTCTCTGGTTAGGTTGACCTGTAACCTGACAATGGTGGCATGAAGCTACATAGCTCTTCACTTACTTTTTTGTATGTCTTGTTGACCCCTAAGTGGGATTCTGCAGGATGAGCGAGGTCTAACAAGGACTGTCTTAGAGGTTGAGGAAGGACTGTTTGGTGGCAATCCCTCCAAGTATGGTTAGAATTAATCTGTGTTGACCTGAAATGCCTGCAGAGAATACCTTTATTCACATAGAAATATGGCAATTTAGGATTTTCATCTGGAATTCTCACCTTTTTCCAAAGTTTTCTAAGGCTGGGGTCCTCTTTCTGTAGCTCAGTAAACTCTTTCTTACCTACGTTTACTAAGTCTAAGGCCTCCATAGTTCTTCCAGTAGTTTTACTCTCATTTTTTCAAAGGTCCTGCCCTGGAAGTATTCCTGGTCACAACCTAAGTTACAGCTGGTGGAGATTCTATGGACTTACATTCTTCTTGGATTACGAATTCAGGATCTGAAATAATAAAATTAGTTTCACCTGTGACCCTGCTAGATCATTACCCAAGATCAGCTTTACTGAAGAACACGGCAAGGCTTGCTCTAACACTGCTATTTTAGCCTTTCCTGTAAAGTAAGGACTAACAATTTCCACTTCAGCAAGTAGCAGAGTCCTGGTAGAGGTTAAATCTGAAATGTTTATAAATTCCTTAGTATAAGTTAAAGTCTTCGAACTTAAGTCTGCCAATATAGACTGAGAGGAACCAGAGTCTCTGAGGCACTTCAGTGAAGTACCATTTACAGTAACATCACAAATAAATCCTTCAAATGGCTGCAACCCTTCCATTGGAGTAGTCGCATGGCATGTGTTCCTTGACTGGGCATTTTTACCTTCTTTTGCTTTTGAAGTTTTTCACTGGGGAAGTGGACAATTTTCAATAGTGTGGCCCTCTTTCTTGCAGTAAGCACAGGATACCTGGGGAGATTTGGAAAAGGAAGGAGATGATTTGTTAGTTTGACCCCTTTGTGATTTATGGATTAAGTGGTAATCTTCAGCGAGACTAGCTGCCTTCTTTACCAGTGTTTCACATTTAAAATGAATGAACGTTGAGATATGAGTAGGCGCTTTCCTCAAAAATTCTTCTAGAAGAATCAAATTCTTATAAGATTCGAAGTTATCAACACCTGCTCTTTCTAACCACTTATTCAACTGCCTATTTTTGACACTACAATATTCTACAAAGGTTTGATTGAAAGTTTTAACAGAATTTCTAAAAAATTGTCTATACCCTTCTATGGTAATGGATTACGCATACATGATAGTTTTCTTTAACTCTTTATAGTCTTTACTACTTACTACTTGTGAAGCAACAAATACAGCTCTACCCTTCACTTTGTTTCTGATGAGCAAAGACCAGAATTCTACAGGCCATTTTAAGGTTTCTGCGATTTGTTCAAAGTTCTCGAAGAAAACCTCGGGATCTTTCTCGTCAAAATCAGGTACAAGCTTACTTGCGTTAAAAAATTCAAACGTAGCAGGGAGTGTGGCTTCCTTTCTGTTACTTGAAGAAAGCTCCTGCAGTTTTTTCTGGTGTCTTATCTCCTCTTCTCGTTCCTTCTCCCTTGCTTCTCGTTCCTTCTCTCTCGCTTCTGCTCTCTTCTCTTCTAGATAGAGCTCCCGTTCGGTCGTTTCCTTCTTTTCCTTTTCTCTTGCTTCTCGTTCCTTCTCTCTCGCTTCTGCTCTCTTCTCTTCTAGATAGAGCTCCTGTTCGGTCGTTTCCTTCTTTTCCTTCTCTAACTGCAATTGAAGCCTCATTTTCTCTACTTCTGTGTATACTGGAACAGGCGAAAGTACTCCTGCTGCAATTTTGAGTGCTTGTGTTTCTTCATCATCTGCAATAATCTCTTGGTTGATTAAATAATCTAAAATATCACTCAGTAATCTAGCCTTCACATAAGCAGGGTCAACCACAATGTTACATTTTGCTGCAAGGTCCCTCAGATCCTGTTTAGTAGCATACCTGAGCGTAGATAATTCCTATTTGGGGTTTCCAACAATGCTCTCTTGATTAAAAGGCATTTTTGAACAAGGGTTAATTACTTACTACACAACACTTATGTAAATACTACAAATCCTACCTACCTAACAATGAATGGCTGACTAAACATGAATATATTAACTTAAAGTTAATCATTCTAAACAATATTCCTATTTATAAAGTAAAGTTATCAGTAGCTACGCGTACATTGATCCTAAGATCATATTGCACGTAAACAAACGTAACAAGTTATATTTACTACCGAGAACCTATACTGATGAATTTAAGGTAACTGCAGCCCAACCCTATTACTGCACTGATAATAGAACGCTAACAGAAAGTGAGAAGAGTATTTAAATACGAATAATAACAATGCTAGTTACGGAATTATAATTACCTAAGGATTTACGCTGTAACCTGGCTAAACCACATGTCTAATCTTGTGGAGTTAAACTACCGCAATTCGGTAATTATAGAAAGTCTGGAATCGCGGAGTGTTCGAGGTACACTAAAAGTGCGAGAATGAACTAAAACTTCCGCAATGAGAATACTTTAAAAAGGAGTACAGTGGATTTTGCTAATCCGAAAGGTCGGGAGCTAATCAACGATGTGCAAGGTAATGTAAGATTAACGTAACTTATCACCTTATATGAAAGCGAGGGTGACCTTTATTACGGAAAATTTTAATGAGGCGGGCATAAGAGGCGATACACGCAGAGATCCCTGTCAATTAACACTTGTTATCAACTTATTCTTCAAAAATACTTTACCTTGGTTTAAGGAGAGATGAGGTGTATTCTTGCCTGGTAGCTACTGTCAAACACAGTTTAATGAAAGCGAAGAACAGCGTAGCGTGGCACTAACTGTACAAATTAATGAAGCACAATATTGGGACATATCGTTCACCAACTTCTTAAAAATTCACCAAAAACATTTCAACAGTTTGTAGTCACACAACAGATTTGGAATCCCGGTCAGGCCCCCAAATTATGACATGCCTAAGCTGAATGTCCTCGTATTCAGTGGTAAATACTTTAGCTTATAGATGGCCTTAGCCTAACACTCAGTAGGAAGCATAAAAAAAAAATAATATTCCACCAAAATAAAATCCAATCTGTGTGAAACCATGGTCAGGTGAACGAAACTCAGCAATCTCTTATTATAATCATTAATTACTAATCATACAAATTAACACTTGAATTATTTAGCACTTATATGTGAACGAAATTGCTTCAACAAAACACTTCACTAGAATCATTAAACATTTAGGAAATAGTTTAATAATTCAACACAATTAAACATAACATCTAAATAACAAAATACACTTTGTAGAAGGAGAAAGAGCCACGAACAGTCCTCAAAACAGTAAGAATACACCTAACTTAACAAGAAGTTTGAAGTACCCAAGTAAACAAAATTAAGAACATAAAGGAGGAATAATGGGAAAAGAGACTTTGCTCTGGACCAGGAAGGATCAAAAAGTGAAGAAAGCAATCAACAGAGGTCGTGCATATAGAAAGTAAGAAAGTACTAAAAACAATTTACAATATTCAATATGTACAATAGTGGAGCGAAAACTTGACAACACAAACAATGTAGAGTAAATACAGTAGTTTATTAATGATTTTATCTATTTTGTTTTCATATATACATTGCAGAGACGATAGCCAGCCCGTAAAATGAGCTTCTGTCATGTAGATGTAAGTGTGTTATGTAAGTTACGTATGACTTTCGTCGTTAATTCCATTTTATTCTTAATTCAAGTTAGTATATGTAAACTTACGTTATTTTTAAGAATTAACTTTTTATTTCACGTAATTTTGTTACAAAGTCTTACATAACCTGTTTGAGAGTGTTATTTGATCATACTCGATATGAACAAGGGCTTCCATTTAGGGCAGTCAAGAAGGCCAGGGGCCTTCAAAATCCGCCGACGAGATAAAGCTAGCTCAAGGGGTCTAAAGTTTTTCTGTGAGGTGCGTTTCCTGGAAGTAAAAAATATATCTTATCATTCTGTACAATTATTTTATCCATGCATGTGTGCGTATAACCATGCACACACATGTCATTATTTGGATACATACCAACAGTTCATGTATATACATATGTGTATTGGAAAATTTGCGGATATAGACTGGCATAGAAAGACCACAAACATGCGTGTGGGAAGGACTTGTCTGAGGCCTTCGTCCTGCTGTGGACTACTTACAGGTGATGATATATATATATATATATATATATATATATATATATATATATATATATATATATATATATATATATATATATATATATATATATATACATAATCCTCAAAGGATCAAGTTTCATGTCAGGTTAGCCATCCCAATCAACTACTGCTGTAGTTGTTATACTCCCCCCCCTCCCAAAATAATCGAGATTCACTTGATGGAAAGTTATTTTTTTTTCTTAATTAGGGGGAAATTTTACTTAAATTATGGATACTCTTTTTTTTTTTTTAATCCAACTGTACTCACTCATTTGCTCATGTAGAATACTGAGAAATAAAACAGCACTTATTTACTTCTCAATGGTTCGCCCCCTTGCTATTCTTGATTATCCTGATGCCTATGCCACATTGAACGTAGTTTCTTACGTGAGTTCCAAGATTTTTCATATTGCTGTTGTAGGTTTTGTAGCAGTGATCTGAGAAAATTTTATATTTGTGCCAACATCTATCAAGTGACGGTACAACTATCCACCTGCTAATCATAGATTCTTAAAAAATGGATTTTGACATCGGAAAATATATTTTTGGATGAGATAGCCGTGTCGTCCTGATGGAAGTTCCACATGAGGCAACTTTCTACTTGAGATATTTCTGCGAGTGATATACCAGAGAATTTTACCAGAAGAGGTATCACAGAGTTCTAACTTCTGGAGCGAATATCTAGAGAGATATCTTCTTCACCCAAGGGGTTAACTACTGTACTGTAATATTTCAGTGGCGACTTTCCTCTACGTAAGGGAAGAAGAGAGACTAGCAATGGTAAGCAGCTTTTCTAGGAGAAGGACACTCCCAAATCAAACCATTGTTCTCTAGTACCTAGGACTTCCACTGTCTTGGATTAGAGTTCTTTTGCTTGAGGTTACACTCAAGCTTACTATTCTATCTAATTTTTCTTTCTCGTGTTTCGTTAAAGTTTTTTAGTTTATATTAAAATATTTAGATGTTGCTGTTTTTTAAATATTTAATTTTTCCTTGTTTCCTTGCCTCACTGAGCTATTTACCCTGTTGGGACCCCTGGGCTATTAGCATCCTGCTTTCCATCTACAGTTGTAGCTTAGCAAGTAGTAATAATAATAATAATAATAATAATAATAATACACCTGGGATGTTTTTAAAACAAGCCACGGCTATCCTTCCGCGAATAGAGTAACGTTAACCTTCTCTCGAAGGATATGGGATACGATTGGATACGTTATTGTAGTGTTGTTTATTTACATCGCCTTCCTTGCCTTCAGTGGAATCTTGTAGACATCATCCAGTACAGTATCCATATGTTCCTCCCGCTGCTTACAAGTATGATTCTCCTGTTGATATGTGAAAGTTCAATACTTGCAAGTTCCTTGTTATCCCCTGATGTAGCTCGGGCACACCATTCTATCTTGTTTCTCTTCTTATTCTTATTTTGAAGTTTTTATCCTCTTGTTATTTTCAAGTTTTTATAGTTTATATAAGAAAGATTTATTTTAATATTATTAATGATCTTAAACTTCTCCTCTTGTAGTTTTTTCTTATTTCCTTTCTCCGCTGGGCCATTTTCCCTGTTGGAGCCCTTGGGCTTATAGCATTCTTCTTTTCCAACTAATGTTGTAGCTTAGCAATTAATAATAATAATAATAATAATAATAATAATAATAATAATAATAATAATAATAATAATAATAATAATTTGAAGCCAGCCCAATATGCAAACACCACTTCACACTCACATTAATTGTTTTCATTTATCTCCAGCTAACTTTAATTGTTTTAGTGAAACTCAACAAATTGGCAGCCCCAAAATAACTATCCGAATGAGAAAACTTATTCCGAAATACAACACAACTGTTAAAAATGATTAATTGGGCTGTTGTTTACTTCTGCTGTTTTACCTGGTTTATACAATCACCAATTGACCGGGGCCATTGTCCTTGCAGCTCAATACCTTGTACTTTTGTTGCAAGCACCAAAACATGCACACTAGCGATAAACTCCCTATTATTATTATTATTATTATTATTATTATTATTATTATTATTATTACTTGCTAAGCTACACCCCTAGTTGGAAATGCAAGATGCTATAAGCTCAAGGGTCCCAAAAGGGAATAATAGCCCAGTGAGGAAAGGAAACATGGAACAATGAAATAGTGTAAGTACAGTAACAATATTTATATAAATATTTCCTATATAAACTATGAAAACTTTAGTAAAACAAGAGGAATAGAAAAGAGGTAGAATAGTGTGTCCGAGTGTACCCTCAAGCAAGAGAACTCTATATGATAAAGAGCAAGTCTCTGCTTATATATATATATATATATATATATATATATATATATATATATATATATATATATATATATATATATATATATATATATATACATACTGTATATACACATATACATACATATATAGATAGATATATAGATAGATAGATAGATATGTTTATTTCCCGTTACGTTTAGCGACTTTGCCAGGGATATAACTACTCTCTCTCTCTCCTCGTCCCTCGGGTAGGGGAGAATGAGTAGTCATACCCTTGTGAGAGGAGCTGTAGTTAGGAAAGGCGAGGGGGTGGGAAGAGTTGAATCTGTGAGTGTGCGTATATATTGATTTTAATATTTAAGCCTTCATTATTGTCTGGTTGTGTACACTAGTGTATAAAGATTTAACGTTGGGTTTATTGATGTAGGTAAGGGAGAGATAAAGGGTTTATTGTATAATTGAAACTGGGAGTAGAAACTTTGTAAGGTTGAGGTTTGGAAAATGTCTCTTAACGATTGTTAAGACGCAAGATGGCAACGATTTTTTCTGCTTTTATCCAGAATGATAACTTTGCACGAATTATGTGATATTTTGTGCATATGTCTGGGGAAGTTGAATTATAATTTCATCTTGTAATATTAAGGAAATTTCGCTATGCATAGAAATTTTTTGTTCGTCAACGAATTCTACGAAAATACTTCGAAGTCCACTTAGATAATTTGCGTAGGAAAGAGGCAAGGAAGTTAGGGAAAGACTTGTGGGCGAAGGATTTCAAATGTTTCCTAAAAAAAAAATAAAAAAAAATCTGTGTTGAATTCATCCACCTTCCAGTAGCCATTAGCGACTATTCATTAGTTGCAGCGAATCATGCATGTTGATGATAGAAATATGATGGCATTTTTTTTTTTTTTATTTACTTTAGCCTAACTTCAATTTCAGTTTTATTTTAGAAAGATTCATTTTGCAAAAATAAACCCAAAAGATTTGTTGCTGTTACTGTTAAAACATTTCAAGTGTTTATTACTTCTCTTGTAGTTTATTTTTTACTTGTTTCCTTTCCTCACTGGGTTATTTTCCCTGTTGGAGCCCTTGGGCTTATAGCATCTTGCTTTCCCAACTAGAGTTATAGTTTAGCATATAATAATAATAATATAAATGAGATAAAAAAAAGTATATATCAAAATAAGGTTAGCCGAAATGTGAAAAAGATATATATCATACTTTTTAGCATAATTTTCATAGTTCTTTAGCATTTACAACGATCCAACGTCCAATTAATAAGTAGAGGAGATCAGTCGAATCCAAATTCCAGGTAAACTTATTTTCTAAATATAGCAAAGAAAAATTCTAGATCCGGAACATTCTCATTTTTTGAATGGAACCCCGTCCCCGGCAGTGGTCCTGATTCACCATTATTTTCATCATTTTTTCCACAATAGGATAAAGTATTATCGAGTCATATTTCAAAGGTTTCTGGCACCAACAGGACCAATCGTTGAATCAGATAAAGACAGAGTTCCGGTTCTTGACAGCAGCAGTATTGTAGGAAAAGACAGAGAGCCACAAGGGAGGTTTAGGTTTTTTTTCCTCAAGTGCCGTTGTGATTAAGGCTTCATGTTGACCTCGATTTTAGGTAAATTTATAATTCAAACAAAAGCAATTCAACTGACAATATTCTCTTTTTATAGTTTTATTATGAAAGATCTATTTTAATGTTGTCACTCATTTTAATATTGCACAAATTACCATGCATAATAGAGGGAGAGTTCTCACTTACTACTTGCTATTTTTATAATTGAACTTTAAAACTAACTTCCATAAATGAATAAAGAACGAAAGCAGAGTAACATGCTAATGTAACATATATTTTTCAATACTGTGGTTAACATATATTAAACATATATTATTACAAATTCAGATGTTACTTAAAAGGAGATATCAGATCTCTCTCTCTCTCTCTCTCTCTCTCTCTCTCTCTCTCTCTCTCTCTCTCTCTCTCTCTCACTGAAAGAAGTTAACTCTCTTTTCAATCAGAGCATTCTTGCCTAAGTTGAAAGTTGATTAAAAGAAATCTTTTGAGGAGAAGAGAATGGAGAAAGATAAAAAATCTCCCCCACTCCTTTTACAACCCAGACCGGGTATAACTTCCTTGATGGGGATCTCCCCCAGTTTTATTTCTTCCTCGCAAGTTTTATTAAAAAGGTAAAGTCTACCGCTGCCTCAGCGATATTTCCTGTTTTCGATTTTGACGAGGTAACCGTCCTTTAGATTAGCCTTTACACACATTAAGGCTTTTTATGAGGGAATTTAAAACTTGTCTTCTTGGTCGACTTCGAGATGGTTTCTGCTTTTCATCTATTCGTGGTATTTTGTGTGTGTGTGTGTGTGTGTGTGTGTGTGTGTGTGTGTTTGTAGCGCGTGGTTGAGGTAAATGTTTTTATTTGGCGACGCGTAATATGCTTTAGACTTTTCATAGCTACATGATATTCGTTGAATGCGTAAAAAAAAAGATATTTTTTATAATTCAACTTGTTAATACTTAAGATTTTTTTTTATATATATAAATTCGTAGAATTCGTAAAAAATAATATTTCTTATCTTTTAACTTAATGCTTGAAGAATTTTTTTTCTTTATTATTTAGCGATATCATAATATGTAATTTAAAGTGCTTTACCCTGACGCTCTGATAAATAATCCCACAGTTATTTTTTTTTTTTTTTTACTTTTCAGAAAATAATTCCTTTTGATGTCTTAAACCTAAAATCTCTTCAATTATTGGTGAGAAAGTTTGCTTGATGTTATTTAATCTTATCAACATTGTGGATATTATAAAATTTTTACCATCAACAAATTAAGGAAATTCTTTTGGTGTATTTCAATAATGCAGTATTTAGCAATCTTGTGATTGAGTGTCAGAATATCTATTTTATAATCGTTAATATTTTAATATCAGTTAATAGCAACTACTGAGCATGTAAAATATTATTACCATCATTATTTTCATAATTGTAATTATTTTCATTGATATCCTTACAATTATTATTTGCTTTTGGGGAAGCCTATAGGAAACATCCCTGTTTCGCGATCTGTGAGACGGGAGTTCGAATTCTACTCAAACCTGATAATTTCTAGTAGTGTCTGAAATCTTACCTTTGTTATGAGGTAGGGATGGTGGGTTTGGGAGAGTCTAACTGCTGATTTATCATAAGCCAATGCGGGACACTCCCAGGTCCTAGCTTGGGTGGAGAGGGTGATTAAGCGTTGATCGTACGTACAGTTGGCCACAGGAATTCCTGGGTACACACCACTCTTAGGAAGAGCTCTCTGTCACACCCTTACAGTGCGGAGAGTACCTGCATATATTCCTACCCACCACCTCTCTCCCATCTCTCCCGAATGCATATGTTTGGTTACTCGCCGCCCAGTAAGGGTGTGACATTATACACTTCCTCAGAGCTAGGTGTGCCAGAAATTCCTATATCCAACTGTACATATAGTCTGTCTATAAGCCAGTGTCCTGTCCCATTCCTTTGCCGTTCATGATTGATCTTTGAACCTATGATAATATGAATGATTGTAATAATGATGATAATAATAATAATAATAATGTATTATTATTATTATTATTATTATTATTATTGTCGATAATTTTTTAGCCGAACAACTTTTTGTTTTTTCAAATTTAGACTGGTAATTATTATTATTATTATTATTATTATTATTATTATTATTATTATTATTATTATTTTTATTATTATTATTATTGTTATTATTATTATTATTATTATTATTATTATTATTATTATTATTATTATTATTAATTGCTAAAAGAATGATAGGTTAGGTAAAATTATTATTCCCTAGCCAAAAGTAATTGAAGTACATGTATTCTTTAGGTAAATGTATTATTCCTTTGCAAAAATGATTATTCGTAATATTATATGTAGGCAAAAGAGTATTATTCTTCAGCAAAAGGTATTATTCGCGTACTGACGCACTCGTGGATTTATTGTACCACGAGTTTGGCAAGCGGTTGCATATGACTTTCAATTATTTTTTAGTTGATAGCGCTCTCTCTCTCTCTCTCTCTCTCTCTCTCTCTCTCTCTCTCTCTCTCTCTCTCTCTCTCTCTCTCTCTCTCTGTGATATATATACACACACACACACACACACACACACACACACACACACACATATATATATATATATATATATATATATATATATATATATATATATATATATATATATATATATATATATATATATATTTAGCCATGAAATGAAAATTGAAGACTTAATGGGAGTTAGTACTTCCGCCAAGTGAATGATATCGGACTTGCTATGAGAATAGAGATACAGGAGCAATACTTCTGGAAATGACAGTAATACGATAGAGAGTATTCAATGTATGTAATATATATATATCGGAAAAACATCAAAAGGCATATGTGTTAGAATCTAAGAGCATAGGATGACTGTCTCTAGGCCTTTGACTTAATTCAGAGTTCTCTTGCTTGAGAGTTCTCGTGCTTGCTCGGGCACATTATTCTATCTTATTTCTTTTGATCTTGTTTTGTTTTATTACCGTTCCTAATGTATTTTATTTTTCCTTGTTTCCTTTTATCACTGGGCTATTTTCACTGTTGGAGCCCCTGGGCATAGCATTTTGCTTTTCCAACTATGGTTGTAGCTTAGCAAGTAATAATAATAATAATAGAATCAGAGGCCGAGGAAGTAATTTATAATAATGAATTTACCCAAAGTAAAGCTCCTGTACCCAAGGTCATAATTTGAATGTAAGCAATGGATTGTTATCATATAATCCTATATTGTCTTTTTTCTTAATTCTGACTTATTTGGGATCTTCAAACATTGGTCGCTTTGTGATACCCTTTCATGATTAGATAGATATTCTGTAATTTTTATTTCCATTGCGAGTCCAGTGATGTCATTCATAAGATGAAATTACACACTCCAATCAGGTCTTTTCATATATCATTTCGTGGCTATAATACATATTTTATGCTTACCATGTTTCAGTGATTTCTATACACATACACACGTATGTATATATATATTCATATGTGTGTGTATATATATACACAAACAGGATATATATATATATATATATATATATATATATATATATATATATATATATATATATATATATATGTATGTATGTATGTATATATGTTATATATATATATATATATATATATATATATATATATATATATATATATATATATATATATATATATATATATATATAATGTATATGTATATTTACGTATATAGATATATACATATATGTATGTATATATATGTGTGTGTGTTTGTATTTAAAATAGATGTAGTTTTAATTGGATCGTCAAAACAGGATGAGCAAGCTGGGTTATGTGCACGTACTAACTCACACATACACTGATGCACACGGTTGTGATCAACTCAGTCTGCACTTGAAAATAATTTTTCTTTTTTTCCATCGCATGCAAAATTGTCAAAGGAATTTTCAAGTAGTTCAGAAAGCCTTAAAGTGAGTCCGTACACGCGCGGAAATTTTACGAACTGAATTTAAAACACCGTTGACTCATGCAAACTTTATGAAGGCACTCCTATCTAGAATTCGCATGATTTCTATTTGGCTTTTCGTTGCAATTTGCACATGTCAATGTTGCAAATAAATGTAAGTAGCTGTGCATGGAAGGGTGTATGAAAACGCGAAAACATGATTAAGTAAAATAATATTCTTGATCGGGATAGCAAATGTTCTCTTAGTCGGTGCCGCGATGCTATTTTGCAAGCGACTCTGCAGACTCCAAAATTACGTTGCAAATTGTTGTCCTTAATTTCTGCCGATATCTGCTGCGGCCCACCAACCCCACCCCCACCCCTCTTCGGGTAATCGGATGTAAACAAAGCAGCATCGGAAAGCGCACGGCTATTTGTGACCCAAATGAAGTCGGCGACAAATCACTTGTCGAAGGCAAAGTTCGAGCGCATGGTTTATGCAAGAGGCTTTGTTGTGAAAGGCGGAGAGAGAGAGAGAGAGAGAGAGAGAGAGAGAGAGAGAGAGACTTCATTACCAAGTGAAGATAATTGCTGCCATTATATGGTCGATACTTCATTAAAATCCTTCTTTTGTAGAGATTATTTTCTCTTTCTTTTAAAATAATCCTTGTAATTAATGAATCTTTGACCGACAAAAGATTTGAAAAAGAATTTTCAAATATCCAGATTTAAGTGATTCAAGGAGATTGTCTCAAGTTTTCTTTAAGAGATATTATACTTATCTTAGAGCAACACATTCAGTATAACTACACTCAATACAGTTTTGTTGAATCTCACTTGTAAAACCGTGTTAGAATCCACCGCTTACAGTGTGCCTTACACGGATCTCTGTAATGGTAGCCTATTGGAAACGTCACTGTTTCGCCGTCAGTTGGACGGGAGTTCGAGCGTCGCTCATGTGGAGTAATTTATAGCAGTGTCTGCAACCTCACCATCCTTGTGAACTAAGGTTGAAGGGTATGCGGCCCCCTAGAGACTTACCTGCTAAGGAGTTATCAGCAGCCAATGCCTGGTCTTCCCGGGTCCTAGCTTTGATGGAGAGGGGCTTAGGCGCTGATGATATATATATATATATATATATATATATATATATATATATATATATATATATATATATATATATATATATATATATATATATATATTTATATATTTATATATTTATATATAAATATATATGAATATATATAAATATATATGTGTATGTATATATATATATATATATATATATATATATATATATATATATATATATATATATATATATATATGTGTGTATATATCTACACATACAGTTAGTGCCAAAACCTATTCTCTACCAAAACCTATTCTCTACCCATCTAGGATTAGGGAGGGCCAGGAAATAGCTGCTAGTGATTCAGGAAGTTTAAAGATACGTCCCTTACCTTCATTACATTCAGATGTTCTACATCGTCTACGTTTTATATTCGACAGATTTTCTTCAGCATTTTCAAAAATATTTTCAGGGAAAGCACGATGGAAACTTATGAAATATGACTTACTGTTGGAGTTTAGTTAAATAATGATGAAAATATTAATGATACCAAGGATGATAACAGTGGCTACTTTCCTCTTGGTAAGGGTAGAAGAGACTCTTTAGCTATGGTAAGCAGCTCTTCTAGGAGAAGGACACTCTAAAATTAAACCATTGTTCTCTAGTCTTGGGTAGTGCCATAGCCTCTGTACCATGGTCTTCCAGTGTCTTGGGTTAGATTTCTCTTGCTTGAGGGTACACTCAGGCACACTATTCTCTCAAATTTTTCTTCCTCTTGTTTTGTTAAAGTTTTTATAGTTTATATAGGAAATATTTATTTTAATGTTGGTACTGTTCTTAAAATGTTTAATTTTTCCTTGTTTTATTTCCTCACTGGGCTATTTTCCCTGTTGGGACCCCTGGGCTTATAGCATCCTGCTTTTCCAACTAGGGTTGTAGCTTAGCAAATAATAATAATAATAATAATAATAATAATAATATTAATGAAAATGTGATTAAAATAAAACGCTTGGAAATATCTTTTTCCCTTTTTTGCATATCTCAAGATTCAATTACGCATTAATCAATGAATTTATATAAATTACCAGTACATTTTTTATTGTCCTTTTTTTACGCCCGTTCAATAGCCCTACAAAATGAACAAATTTGACATTCCAAAACAGAAAATTCTTGAACTCATTAACATTAACTTTTATTTTTTTTTTTCAAGATCGATTTGTCAATCAACATTTTTTTCCTCAATTTTCTGAAAAATCTACGTTTTTATTTCAGCAAGAATCTCGGTCGTATTATTTTGAAATATGTCATAGAATCCACCCCTCTCTCTCTCTCTCTCTCTCTCTCTCTCTCTCTCTCTCTCTCTCTCTCTCTCTCTCTCTCTCTCTCTCTCTCTTCCTTCTCCTTCTACGTTACTTACTCTGAGAATAACTTCATATCAAACTCAGTTGTGTTAACTATATTCATAGCCACATTTGAAAGGTTTTCTTTGATTAAATTATTCGCTTTTAAAAGCACAAAAATAATTATCCTCTTCCTATCCATCCATTAATTACAGTAGTTCAGTTCCAACAGATAAAAATCATAATCTTATAGCTCAATATTATTATTATTATTATTATTACTACTACTACTACTACTACTACTACTACTACTACTACTACTACTACTACTACTACTACTACTACTACTACTACTACTACTTGCTAAGCTACAACCCGAGTTGGAAAAGCAGGCTGCTTTAAGCACAGGGGCTCCAACAGGGAAACTAGCCCAGTGAGGAGAGGATACAAGGAAAAGTAAAATTTTTAAGGAGAGTAACATTAAAATAAATATCCTATTTAAACTATAAATACTTTAATAAAACAAAAGGAAAAGAAACAAGACAGAACAGCGTGCTCGAGTGTACCCTCAAGCACGGTTCTTAATAGTTAAATATAATTAAGTATGAATTAGTATCCTTTGAAACATCATTAAAAAACGGAATTGTCCTTCGGGACCATATCGCAGCAGCAAAAACACACACATTAGAAAAACAATAGTAAAAAAGCCCTAATTTCCTCCCATTGAACCAGCTTCATTCTTCCGACAAATGCAACTAACTGTAACTCGGTTCTAATTACAAAGACTGAAAAACAGAATTCTTGTTTTGCAAGTGTGTACCAATTAGCCCATTCAATTACCGACCTCATTAGGGTTGCTGATCGTCGAGCTCCCTCCCAAAAGACCTCGCTTCACTCAAATTGGGTTTAATTGCCACACACGTCGACCTCAGACGCGGCCGTTTGCTTCATTCCGTCCACAAAGGCAACGGGTTGCAATCAAACAAGAGAAGCCGGAGGTGGAAAAATGGCCTCTTTTTCTCCGGTTTCCAATAAGGGACAAAAGCGTAACATTAACAACGTACACGAGAAAAGAGAAATGCCTTTTAACTGTATACAGACACCGAACAATAACTACGGGCAATCGGTAAGGGAGAATATATACACATTTACAAAACCTAATTTTATGGAAGATTGCTTTGACACTGAATAATAAGTCATGGGTGCCTCCTGGCTAGTACAATGGTGACGTGTTCGACTAGCATTCGTATGGCAGCAGATCGATCCCAGCCATGGACCGTGAGTGTAAGCTGTATTCTGGAGAGAGAGAGAGAGAGAGAGAGAGAGAGAGAGAGAGAGAGAGAGAGAGAGAGAGAGAGAAAGTAGAGCGTGGTACCCAGTTGAAAAGTATAATATTTAGTGCTATTGTGCATCCAAAAAGGAAATAAAGAAAAAGAAATAGGAAAAAAAATACTTAATTCCATGGAAGATTGCGTTGACACTGAATAATAAGTCATGGGTGCCTCCTGGCTAGTACAGTGGTGACGTGTTCTTCTAGCATTCGCATGGCAGCAGATCGATCCCAGCCATGGACCGTTAGTGTCAACGGTTTACTGGGGAGGACACTGCTGTGGTTGTGCACCACAATGGGGGATTGGGCTTACCCGGCTGACGTTTTGGTGAGCATCTATTCTGTTAAAACTGGAACCTGACACCTTTAACCTTTATGTCATTATCTGCAAATATATAATAAATTTTGAGTCGTTTTTCTGCGAATATTATGCGGCCTGATAACAGTGGAAACAACATTATCAATAACAATAAGGAAAAATACAAAGAAAACTACTATGTTAAAAACTTGCATAAAATAAACGGTAAATGTCTGGCAACAGTTATTCCAGAATTTCTACCGTTTTAAAAACGGATATATTGACGTGAAATAGTGATGTTACGGTGACAAATCCGTAAAAAAGTAATATCAAAGTAAGGTAAAATTACGGTCACCTGTATTTTACTGAAATACTGCTGAGAACAGTATATTGATACGGAGAATTTCCGATTAAAATTACGGTTTTTCTAACTATGTAACTTTTTTTTTATTACAGACAAAATCTGCTTGATACAAAAGGGAAAATTCACCATCAATTCAAATTCACAAAATAAAATGAAAAATGTCAAAGATTCCCGAGAAACAAGAAAATACCTAAGTGACATTACTGAAACTAGAAAATAACCAGTGACATTAATGACACTTTACAAGACAAAGTTCAGCGTTGCTAGTATACATGAGACATATAACAACAATAACAACATTTTGATTTCACATACAGTACGTACAGTTGGACACAGGAATTCCTGGTACACCTCATTCTGGGGATATGCACCCAGCCACATCCTTACTGCGCGGCGAGTTCCTAGATTAAGCCTCACACTGTTAAAAGAAAAAAAAATAATTAGAAACTTTTTTTTTTTTTTTTAGAAATGTACGGTTCTCAGCCGTATTTCAGTAAAATACAGGCGACCTTAATTTTACCCTACTTTGTTATTATCTCTACGCGTTGGTGACCGTAATATCACTCCTTTCCGTCAATATATCCGTTTTTAAAACAGTAAATGTCTGGCTTCATTTATGCCAGTATTTTTACCCGTTTTTTTATGACAAATATTTAGCAGTGCATCACCTCTGCCATCATCCCTACCCTATATGTTTGGTTACTCGCCGTGAAGTAAGGGTGTGACAGGATGAAATTCCTCAGAGCGACGTGTGCCAGGGTATTTTTGTGTCCAACTGTACATTTATCATCATCATCATCATAATCATCATCATCATCATCATCATCATCATCATCTCCTCTTACGCCTCATACTTGCTCAAAATATAATCCTTCATAGTTATCGTTTGAGAACTTGTCCTTCCCCCTCTGAGTTGTTGTTCTATAATCATGTTAATGAAATTGCTGACAATAATAGAAACTCATAACAAACATATCTTCAATTGTTTTATGATGGAATGACTTAGTTATTATTATTATTATTATAATAATAATAATAATAATTATTATTATTATTATTATTATTATTATTATTATTATTATTATTATTAGAAGCTAAGCTACAACCTTAGTTGGAAAAGCAAAATATTAAAACCCAAGGGCTCCAACAGGGAAAGAAAGCCCAGTACGGAAAGGAAACAGGGAAATGAATGCAATGCAAGAGAAATAATACAATCAAAATGAAATATTTTAAGAACAGTAACATTAAATTAGATCTTTCATATATAAACTAAATTTATAAAAAACTTAAAAAAAACAAGAGAAAAATAAAAAGTGTTAAAATGAATGGTTTCATTTGATTATTTGTTATTTCACAAGAAGAACGGCGACAGAGGCGGCTGGTTGAAACGTGTTTATTTTTATCGGTATTTGTTTTGATTTCCATTTTTATCTGGTTTCATCATCATCATCATCTCTTCCTCCTACGCCTATGGACGCAAAGGGCCTCGGTTAGATTTCGCCAGTTGTCTCTATCTTGAGCTTTAATTCAATACCACTCCATTCATCATCATCTACTTCGCGTTTCATAGTCCTCAGCCATGTAGGTCTGGGTCTTGCAACTCTTCTAGTGCCTTGTGGATCCCAGCTGAATGTTTGGTGAACTAATCTCTCTTGGGGAGTGCGAAAAACATGTCTTATATGACGGGTTACTTTGTGGGTTTATTAGACTTGCCGATTTGTTTCAGTTATTGTTGCTTATGTTGAATGATGATACTAGTAATATAATCAGCCAATTTCCCTGTGAATAGATTAAAATATAACAATTATCACATTATAGTACAGTCATAAAGTCATAAGGAGGAGCAGTATGGCTCCTTTTCTAGAACAGATGAGAAGAAAACTAATTGAAACGTCAGTGAAGTAAAGTAGGATTTAATCGCAGAAAAAAAGTGCTAGACCGGATTTGTGAAAAAAAAGGAAAAGGGTACGTCTTGGAAAACAGAAGCAGGTTGAAATTTCCGCTTATTTAAGATTTAAAGGCCGCTCTTGAATGGCAGAGGCAAGGGACAGTGACGTTTCCCTATCATACAGGACAATGCCTTAGAGACTGACCATATACACATATGATCAGCGCCCAAACTCCCTCTCCCTCCAAGCTAGGACCAAGGAAGTCCTGGCAATGGCTGCTGATGACTTAAACCCCCCATCCTTAGCTCACAAGGATGGTGAGATTGTAGCGATCAAAGGAACTAACTAGTTTGAGCGGGACTAACCAGGCCCAGTCTGTCGTTCACCAGTCAGGGACGTTACCGCACCGACCATCACAACCTTATTAGCAATAAAAGAAAAGTAGTCATTGAATTGTCTTTGCAGGTGAATTACGAGTATTCTTTCAGAATATAATTAAAAAAGGAGTCAAAAGCTGGCCTAAACATTGTATCGCCATTCCACGGTGTATAATCACAGAGACGTGTGCTGTCCTTGTTCTGCTCACTGTCCAATGAAAAATGCTCTATTGAATTCTCTTCCGAGTTTGTAAGTGAAGTGGTCGGTTGTCCGAGTCAGTTAATTAGATAAAAAAAAGGTTATTTTTTTATCAAATACGGTTAGATAAAATAATTTTGTCAAATTTGTTCAAGTTATGGACCTCTGCATTTGATTCTAATAAGCAAAGTAAAGTCTATTTATGTAGTAATCACATTACCTAGAAATAGATTGCAACCAAAATTTAATTACTAAATTTAATCTCGAAACAGCCACAGCTCCAGAATTTTACGGATTTATGGTAAAAGTGGCAGATGTTTTCCATATCGCGTGACTTGCTAACACAAATAAAACGCAAACGTGTGTATATATATATATATATATATATATATATATATATATATATATATATATATATATATATATATATATATATATATATATATATATATATATATATATACACTAGCTCTTTATTATATGGGGGACATAGATACCATTTCTGTGGTATCTTCTCACCTTGTGGTTCAATTTCTTTAACTGTATATTACCCCCAATATTTTAACTCCCTATAAACAACTAAATTTAAGAAATTCTAAAACTGTTACTCAGTAGTTTGGTTTAACTGATTCATAATGACTTAAATTGATGAATATGTTATTCTTAATTTGGAAAACGGAAATAACAAAGTATATTTTCTTTAGAGACAGTTCTTAGGAGTCAAATGAATGAAAAAGAATTTGCTTGCGATACAGTTTTCAAGTCATATTAGATAAGATCTGGTGTTTATATCCTAACGCAAACTATGGAATATAAGGAAAACTGTCTTTAGCGTTCCCTCTCACTGGGGACTTGAACCTTGGTTACCTTCTGATTCCATGTAGCTATCACATTCATATTTTATATATCATTTAGCATGAGGCTTCCAAACCTATGTTATCGTCGGTACACGCATGCGCAAAGTTTTTGTTTAATATTCGGATACTAGTGTACGCTACCCGTCAAATATGTCTGCTGAATATTTAGATAGATATGTACACGCACATAGATTTAACCTTTCCCACCCCCTCCCCGTTTCCTAACTACAACGCGGCATTTTTGGCCATTTGTGGGAGAGTGTGGTTTTCAAGTGTACTGCTTAGGGTACAC
>NC_090752.1:95007036-95037036 GCF_036898095.1 Palaemon carinicauda | reverse complement strand
CTATTCATGAGCAGCCTTTAAACCTTTAAATTGCTTGTTTGAACTCCAACGCTTTTATTTAACTGGATTCTTTACTTCTGATAGATTCAGAATAAAAGTTCTCTCTCCTATGGTTTATTACTGACTCAATTTCACAAAGAACCGGCATTCGCTATGAGGACAAGGCTTCCGGGCGCCTCTGTGCATAGTTAATGCAGTCGGATTTGCATAATGTAGATGATTAGATTATGCAAATGATGCACTTGACTCATGCCACTCTTGTTGACGCCTAAGTTCAGTCTAATTTTTGTTTTCATTTGGGTTAGTATTTTCTCTCACTAATTATTCAAGTTTTGTTTGTATGATGCTTGAGAGATAAAAGACATGGGAGATGCTCTGTTCATCATTGTTTTAATTCCTGGAATTTCATTCTGTTTGCCCACCTGTTTTTCTTTCAAGTGCTAAGCATCATAATAGAATTGACAATACGGCTTGGCTATAGATTTTATTTTACCAATAAAGGAAATGCAAATTTGATTGCACAAGGGTGATACAATTGATAAAACTCGCACATTTGATATTTGTGTTCAAACAGTTAGTTTTACTTTTATATATATTTTTTTCACATTACTATTTTCATTCTACTTCTTCAGATCTTTCCTTTACAAAGATAAATCTAAGGTAACATGGTTATAAAAAAGTTTAGTGTGTGAGGCAAAATGAAAGAGTTGAAGCGGGTAATAAAAATCAGGTTTATTGGGTCGTTGGTACAGTAGAGTAACATGATTTTTGTAACGCCATGATACATTTTTACTATAACTTGGTTTTGCTGTGTATGATTTACTTTCATCGAATGTTTTTATGATTGAATAAAGATTATTATGATATATATACATACACACACACACACACACATATATATTATATATATATATATATATATATATATACATATATATATATATATATATATATATATATATATATATATATATATATATATATATATATATATATGACCCGATCTGGGTCGTATTGGGGTTCAATTAGGGAAACATGAATAGAGAGGAATTTCATGCACAAATAATAGTCGAGTTGATAATTTTACACATGCTGTATTCTCTTAAGTTTACAAGGGGCGCCCTTAATTATGATTACGTTACTAAGAAAAAGCCCTCAGAAAAATGGTACTCGGTTCGGCACACATCTTGGCACCTGACACTCTCTATCGACCTCCAAAACCAGACTGACTCCTATAGGCAGTTTCCCCATCGCCCATAGATGGGCATCGCGATGCCTGATCAATGATTGGTTGTTTTGACCCGAAAGTCTCATGACAACCAATCGGGAGAGGTTTAGGTGACGCCAAGCCCAAGCTAAAATATAACCGTCTTTTTCATAGTGATGCTCCACAGCTGCGAGTTGCTAAAGATTTGGACTGATGCTGCCTACCTAACCATGAATGCCTACCTCCAAAAGATGCAGCTTCTCTTCCCAGCCAAAGATGTCTTGGCCCAACCTCCAAGAACTTGTCTGCATACTAGAAGAATCCCAGCTTCATCCCTCTGCAGAGCCAGTCTTCTAGATTATCCCCCCAGAACCACCCGAAGGTTGGTATCCAAAGGAATAGATCTAGATATCCGACCATTTGTACACTTGACAAACGCCTTGTACTCGTCATTCAAGGTACATAACATACTAGAATCAGCCAGGTCCCTTCCCTCTGCAGATCCTGTTGTCCTCCAGGTTATACCAAGCATCGTTCAAGCTGGATAGTTAAGCCTTGCATCCTTTAAGCTGGGGGCAGTCCACACAAGTGTCCTTCAAGCCAAATAGTTTCAGGTGTCCTTTGCAGTGAAACTAATGTCCTGAACCTGTCCAGAATGGGTGAAGTGCAAAACTTAACAAAAAGATTATTCCTTTTTGAATAAAACTAAAGAGAAAGAAAAATTCCTTTCCAAATAAAATTAAACAAAAATTTTATTCCTTTTTTCCTATAAATATTTTTTTTGTGCCAATATTATAATCACCATTTTTTTTTCTTTTTGGTGGCGATATTATAATCACCATTTTTTTATATTTTCTATTTTGTTTTGGTGGGGATACTATACTCCCCATTTTTTTTTTTTTGGCGATATTATAATCACCATTTTTTTTTAATTTTTTTTTTTTTGGTGGCAATATAATCACCATTTTTTTAATTTTTTTGCTTTTTTTTTGGTGGCGATATTATAATCACCATTTTTTATATTTTTTTGCTTTTTTTGGTGGCGATATTTTAATCACTTTTTTTTTTTTTTTTTTTTTTTTTTTTTTTTTTTTTTTTTTTTTTTTTGTGGCGTTATTATAATCACCATCTTTTATATCTTTTTTTTGCTTTTTTTTTTGGTGGCGATATTATAATCCCCAGTTTTTTCATATTTTGCGTTGGGATATAATTCCTCTTTAGTTTTTTTTTTCTAGCCCTGCCTTCTCGTCTCTTGAAGGGCGAATCTATTCAACTGGCTATCCCATATTAAATCCCCAGTCTGCTCACCAGAAATTTCAATATGATATAATTCCTTCAACTCGGGGTGTATTTGAGAGAGACCATCTACAAGTTGGGTAATAGCGTAATTCTTATGGTTCAATTCCATCTCTAGGTTCATATTTCTTTTCCATCATAGCTTGATACTTCTCCTTATAAATTGCAAATTCGTCTGCCACGGAAGTTAGATTCCTAATTTCTTCTTCCAGAGTTTTATTCTTCTCGTCGGCCTTCATCAACGTACTTCTTAAGGCGCTCTCCTCCGAGAGGTCTCTCTTCAGTCATCTATTCTCTGCTTTAACACCAGCAACTTCTTTCCACAGTTTTTCCAGTTCCTCCTCAGCCTTCAATTTGTTGTTCTCATCCAGGGCAGTATCCAATTTAGTCCCTTTTCTGTAGACCTCCTCGACTGCAGCATTAAGTTCACTTTCTAAAGCTGCCTTTTGACCAACGTTTTCGGTCTTCAGTCTCTTGTTTTCAGCCTTAACACTGTCCAGTTCAGCCCAGAGTGTTCGGATCTCAATATCAGCACTTTCGACGTATTCCTCCAAGTCGCTCTTTTCCAGAAGTTTCTCGTTGGCTGTCTTGAGATCTTCTGTTACTCTTTCCAGCTTCTTCTCGAGTATCCGAATTCCCTCATGGGCATTTTGTAATTCCTTTTCTATATATGCCTTGGCGAAAAGCTCATCACGAATTTGATCGTTTCGAGCTTCAGCTTTTTCTAGACTTACAAAAAGCGACTCTATATTCTTATTTGCTCTATGTAAATCATCAATTAAAGCTAAGTTACCGATGTTATTATATTACTCAATTTCTCCTACCTGAACAGATGTCTTGACCGAAAGCTCCTCTCGAAGTTCATCGTTTTGAGTTGAAGCTTTTTCTAGACTTACCATAAGACCCTTAATTTTCTTATTGGCTCCATCTAAATCTGCATTTAAAGCTGATATGGCTATGCTGTCCTTAGATAACTCAATTTCTTCTGCCTCTGCGCCACGCACCTCTTCACAGATGCGTTGTAAGTCATTGGCCGTGTCCGTTTCTTGGTGTATTCTAGCGAAGAAATCATCAACAACTGAATTCCCTCTTCTGCACCATCCAGCTCCTCACTTAGATCCTTTTGTGATGCGTCCTCCAATTGTGCGTGTTCCTTAGCTTTTCCGGCAACATATTTTGCCCTATCGTAGACTCCTGGTTGCAGTCTCTCCATTTCCTCCTGATCCATCAAATCCAAGAATTTTTCTGCTTATCTATGTGAATCCTCTTCTCCCCAGCACCATGCCATGGTGCCAAAAGTTTTCAAAGATCCCAGTAAAATCATTCTGTCAGTCATAAATCTAACCATTTTGTATAGTAAAAATTCACTCAGTGCCTTCCATGGCTAACGAATATAGCATTAGAATTAGAAAAAAAGACATTGACACATTTCTCCGAAGACGAAGAATTCCTGGAGCCAAGGAAGATGAAGATTTTCAGAATCTTCACTGGAGACAAAATAATCCTGTAGCAGCCATTGAGAAACAGTTCAAGACCTGGCAAAAAACAATAGATATCTAATTACTTCCGCCTTTGGGAGGTCAGTAGGAGACGAAATAATACTGAAGACCTGGCAGAAACCCGATTCAAAGATCCAGTGAAGACAAGAAAATCCTGCAGACTTTGGGAACTCAATCGAAGATGTTTACAACGACGATTCTGAAATGGTCTGTCTGTCTCTCTCTCTCTCTCTCTCTCTCTCTCTCTCTCTCTCTCTCTCTCTCTCTCTCTCTCTCTCTCTCTCTCTCTCTCTCTCTCTCTCTCTCTCTCCGCCTTTGGGGATCAGTTAGAGATGAAATAATTCTGAAGCCCTTGAGAAACGGACCAAGACCTGGCAGAAAACAGTCTCAAAGATCCAGTTAAGACAAAAAAATCCTGCAGACTTTGGGAGCTCAATCGAAGATGTCTACAACGACGATTCTGAAATGGTAGTCTCTCTTTCTCTCTCTCTCTCTCTCTCTCTCTCCTCTCTCTCTCTCTCTCTCTCTCTCTCTCTCTCTCTCTCCAGCCAAGCTAGGACTAGGGAGGGCCAGCCAATGGCTGCTGATGACTCGGCAGAAAGACCTATAGGCTCCCCCAAACCTTCATCCTTCGAATATATATACAGTATATATATATATATATATATATATATATATATATATATATATATATATATATATATATATATTATATATATATATTATATATATATATCTCTATATATATATATATATATATATATATATATATATATATATATATATATATATATATATATATATATATATATATATACACATAAAATATTATTTTCTCGAGATTGTAACTGCCTTAAAATAAACAATTACTGTACGCTTGTAGAACTAAAATTATCTACACGGTCAACTCAAACTTCCTTTCACGTAATGCTAAAATGATTCACTTCTTAATATTCAAAAGATTTGATCGAATATAACTCGGCTCCGCCGGAAGAATTTATCGGAGCTGCAAATGAGAGTTGGGCGAATTCTCTTTGGAGAAAAGTCTTTGTTTTTTGAATGGTTGACCATCGAGGAGATATCTAGGGGAGATTCATTCTGGTATATTGTAATAATCGTATTTAGCTGAGAGAGAGAGAGAGAGAGAGAGAGAGAGAGGAGAGAGAGAGAGAGAGAGAGAGAGAGAGAGAGAGAGAGAGAGAGAGAGAGAGAGAGAGAGAATAGTCTATGTATTGTATTTCGTGATGCAAAATAAGTCGATATACAAAATATTATGGTAATGGATGCTTTGAATTCAAATAATCTTGAGCAGTTTCTTGTTACTATATTGGTTTTTAATGTAACAGAAGTATTTTTATATATTTGTAGTGATCCCTTTGTGATAAGAATAGAAAATAGACTGAAAGATAGACATGATTTGCTCTCTCTCTCTCTCTCTCTCTCTCTCTCTCTCTCTCTCTCTCTCTCTCTCTCTCTCTCTCTCTCTCTCACTTTTTATCTAACCCTAGAGGAATTATGGTTTTTGGAACGTCAACCTACGGTGAAGAATGACACAATATATATTCATATACATATAACAAAGATATAATATACATCGCGAATATACAGTATATATTGATTGAAGTAAAGATCATTACGTGGTCATCATTGCAGACCGAATGGGTGTTTGTTTCGATTTAATGCTGCAAACTAGCGTCACAACATCTAGGGTCATTGAAAGCGAAATCATGCTATCCTAGAGACCACATTTTTTTTTTTTGGGGGGGGGGGAATGATGTAGAATACACACACAAAAAGAAAAAAAAAAAAAAAATATATGATAGATCTGTAACATCATGATTAAGGAAATTTACAACAAAATCGAAAGATATAGTGTGGATAACCATGCAATTACTCCATTCTGGTCTTTCAAAGAAAGCACTATCCTGTTCAAATTAGTTTTACAAAACAAATATTTTTGTTATTAAAACAAAAAGCCAACAAAAGGGTAAGGTTGAGATTGGTGATGTCTACGAAATACATGCACACGTACATACATATACATCAACAACAAGAAGTACATCCGTGTTTAATCCAGTGCAGGACTAGGGTTTGACTAGTTTTAATCACCACACTGGCCAGTGCGTATTGGTGATGGTGGGAGATTTTCGTGTGATCGCTCACAACAAACCAACCTAGTATGGGTGCCCTAGGCTAGTACAGCTTTGCTGATCATGGCGATACACAAACCCGTCCATCATGTTAAGGTATCCCCACTCAGAAAGGTAATGTCAATGATAGGCTGTGTGTAATACCCCGGTTACACTATGTTCCCGGTGGCCACTGCAGCCCCGTTTCAGGCCACCGTGGGCGAAACGGGATGGACGTGACAGAACGCTTGAAGATGGGATGAGCAAACACAACAGTCCGTGATTGCCGTGTCAGAATTTTAAACTTTAAAATTTGGCCACGGCGCTAATGAGAATCGTAAAACGTGATGAACGCGACAAAACGTACCAGCACGTAATAGGCCTTGGCAAAACTTAGAAGCAGTCCGTAATGTAATGGGAAGCATGTTTTATTCCCAGGCCTCTCAATAGCTGGTTTTATTCTTTTCAAGATCTCGTCAAACATATCTGTTGGCATCCTCAGATAGTTCTGAAAGGTGCCCGCGTCTTCAGCTTTGAGCTCTCCTGTGATAAGTGTTGAATAGTGGCCCAACTGCTGACGCCTATCTTCTGATAATCACTCCCTCACCCGTTGATATTTCCTCTCCGCCGCTCTCTGGCTCTCCCTCTCGGTAGCTGCTGCTCCTCTATGCACCGAGCAAACATACGAACAGAAAATCTTCATCTTGACTGTCCATGATTATGACTCAGAGAGTCAGAATAGTGTGATTGCAACTGGTTTGGGATTTCATTTTATACTTTAGACACAAATGTGGCCCAAAGCTGCCCGACATCTACGTTTCAAACGTGTAACACCTTGTCAAAACGGGGAAATCGTATCGGACCTTTTATATGAACGGATGAAACGTATCGCTACCGACCAGAACGCGACTGGCCTGGATGGAACTTACTTCTATCCGTGATAAACCGCTGACTGAAACGTAGTTCGCCTTCGAGCCTCTGGGGCCACTGATTCTCCATCTCCTCCCACGGCTTGTCATGGATACCCTGATAGACCGTGTTAAAACATACAAAAACTTGAGATAACGCGAACATGGACAAAAAAGTGGCCAAAATCTCACGGCGCGCTACGATTCAGGCAAACGGAGCTGCCGTGGCCGCCGTGAACATAGCGTAAACAGAGCATAAAGAAATCAACCTCTTGAATTAGCATCATCCATTGCGAATATAAACGTGTAAAATTAATGTACCTTAGTCCAGCGTCAACAAGATATTTAATGTCTTACACTAATATTGTTTTATGATTTTTAGTGCAGTAATTATAAATATAACTGAATTTGAAATGAAATGAAAAGCAAAGTCAAACTATGGAAAACTTATAATGCTTTACCCCCTAGTAAGAACTGTCTTATTTTAACGCTCTCAATTAGAACTTTATACGACAACTATGAAAGAGATTGAAATTATGAATCTAAAGGAAAGTAAACGATAATTACTAAAGAGGGAATATGAGAAATCGAGCAACGTGTACCAAAAGTGTTTTGTTCCAATTACGACATTTTATTATCATTTGTTCTCCAAAGCATCAATGATATTAATTGACATACGGCTACATTGTCTTCTTGTGTTTTGGACTCCCTGGGTACTTAATAATGGAATAATGTGGTACGCAACCTGTATAAAATTATGGTTAAATATTTAGATAGATATACACACTCCCACCCTACCCACCCCTTCTCACCAAGGTATGACTATTCCTCTTCCTATTACCAAAGAATCGGGGATGCAGTAGTTATATGCCTGGTAATGCCTATGAGCGTGAATGGAAATATATATATATATATATATATATATATATATATATATATATATATATATATATATATATATATATATATATATATATATATATATATTATATATATATTATATATATGTATATATGTATATATATGTGTATATATATATATGTATATATATATATATATATATATATATATATATATATATATATATATATATATATATATATATATATATATATAGCGAGACACTTGCTCTTTATTATATAGAAGAGATTTCCAAAGCGCGTAATTAAGGCGATATCAAGAAGTTTATATTTGCCATCATTTATGCTATGTTTTTACACTTTTCCATTTGAGATTCATATCTTCTGTTTATTCGTCCATGATTTGCAATGATTTCCTGACTGTAAGTTAGCTATTGATAATTATTAATATATTCATGAATTGAATAACTGGTTGACTGACTGAGTGAGTAGACTGATAATACAACAGCTAAGTCCATGGAACCCAATTTTTTGCAGTGTGTAAACCAAATAAAGACTTATTTGTGTATTTGTAATTGAAGATTTTTGTAATCAGCTTCATCTTCTCTATTATTCAATTGTTAGATATGAGTTTATTGGCGGAGAACGCTAGTAGAAAATTTTCTTCAGTCATAGTGTGAGTATTAATGAGACACTGGAAAATTGAAATGTGAATCTCATGACTTTGCAATTTGGCTTTGGCAAAAGCCTTGGAGCATGTGATGCTCATGTTACAATTTTCAGTGCTGTACAGAAATTCTTTGTTTGTGGTCAGAAAGTTCGCATGATTGTCCTTGATTTTAGTGGTGCCTTTAACCGTGTTAATCATAAGGCCCTTGTTTTCTAACCTAAACTGTTGGGAGTGGGTGGGGCTTTTCTTATAATATTATTGAAATTCTAAGTAATAGATTTCAAAGGTTAGTTGTGGATGGGCACCTTATTGAATATAGGAATGTGTTATTTGGTGTTCCTCAGGGTAGTGTTCTTGGCCCATTACTTTTCATACTATATATACATGTGATTTGCCCTAGAAAACTAGTCCAATGCATATGCAGTTAATGCAATTCTCTCTGCTTCATTCCATTTCCTGAATGTAAATCTGGGGTTGCTGAATCCCTTAATTGGGATTCAGTAAAAATTCGTGTATGGTGCAAATTATGGGACATGAAGTTGAACCGAAATAAAACTCAAAGTATGATTGTAAGTAGGTCGAGGATAGTGGCTCCTCAGCATCCAGATTTCTGTATTGATAATGTATAGTTAACTATATATAATATTGTGTGTGATTCTTGATAGAAAATTAATTTAAGAAACCTATTTGATCTGTTTCGTCTTCAATTGCACACAAATTTGGCTTATTCAGAAGTCTTTTAAGTTTTTCGGTGACCAGTTGATCCTGAAGAATTTTTTAGAATTCTTTCATTATAAATTGTTTGGAGTATTGTTCTCCTATATGGTGCAGTCTGTTAAATGTTCTTATTTCTGATCTTGATATAAATCTCTGACACTGTCGCTCAGTTAGTTCACTATGCATGTTACAAAAGATTTTTCCATAATTCTGACCATTCGTTGCATTCACATCTTCTCAGACTGTACCATCCTTTACAAAGAAATAGGTATGCAGTTAATTCTAACAGTGTTCCCTTTTCCATCATGAGGCTCAATACTACACAGTATTCTAGATGTTTTATTCCATTTGTGATCAGATTGTGAAAGATCTTCCTGATCTGGCAGTTGAATCGTCGGAACTTTAGAAATTTCCTACTTGAAGCGAATGGTTTTATGTTTAACTATTTTATATCATGATATTTTACATTTTGTACCCGTTACGTCTCATATATAATGCATATTTTCCTTATTTTGTTACCTCACTTGGCCATTTTCTCTATTGGAGCCCTAGGGATTATATCATCTTTCATAGCAAGTAATAATGATGATAATAGTAATAGAATAGCACAATGGCATTATTTCCTATTTACTAAGTATTGGAAAACGCAAGCAGATTTCCAAAAAGCTTTTCCCAGCCCTGCTTCAGGATGAACGATGCCAGAGCTGTCATCAACAGACCTTTCCACTCAGAGGAGCCGTTCCAGAGACTAGGCTTTTCAACCGGATTGTACACGGCATTTCTGGTCCTGTTCTCGGTAGTGCAGGAAAATGTCCTGAATCCTCGTTTTGTGCCTCTTTCACTGAAGACATGTTAGATGTTAAATAGTCGATAGTGAATATCATTTATTTTTATTCTTTAATGTCGTTATTTGGTTTCACACAAGTCTTAAATGATGATCATGCTCGTCATACGCACTTTCTCTTGTCCCCTGAAGATCATAGTGCCTATTTATAATTGTCTTTTATAGTGGATATTAAGTTGGGAATCATCTATGACCTACTAAACGTCAGTTATTTGCCCACATGGATACCCACGTAAAAACGATCTATTATTATTATTATTATTATTATTATTATTATTATTATTATTATTAATAATAATAATAATATTGATAATAATAATTATTATAATGATAATACTATTATTATTATTATTATTATTATTATTATTATTATATTCCTTCCGTCTATCACATATTCTTTTCAACCACTTTCCGTTATTTCCAGCAGCCACAGTAGTAGTAGTAGTAGTAGTAGTAGAGAGAGAGAGAGAGAGAGAGAGAGAGAGAGAGAGAGAGAGAGAGAGAGAGAGAAGTGCCTTCCTTCCAAAGCCTACCTTAACTCCTTCATCACAGTTCAATCCTGTTATATTGCCTCTTTATTCACTTTATGGTCAAAAGTTTAGTCATAGTGTCGGAGTGATTCAGGATTATGAAATGTGAGCCCGAGGGAGACTTCATTCTTTATAAGGAAACTCCAGAGCGAAATTAATTGATACTTATTCATGCTTAGGAAAAAAACCCGAAGTTGAGATGCGTATTGCAATTAAGCAGCGTTGTGTAGTGTAGTTATATTAGAATGTAGGAGGTCTGGGTCTGGGGTTTCTTTTGATGGCTGGGTTTTAGAGGAAGCTAAAGGAAGTTAGGTGTTTACGTGGGGGCCGAGTTTTGAACTGAATCTCTTGACCTAATCGGGTAGTTGAATCGGTAGAACTTCAAAAGTTCAAACTTACGGCAAAATGTTTTTATGTTGAATAGGCTGACAGTAATCTTTTTATATCTGTTTTGATGTTGTTACTGTTTTTAAAATACTTTATTAATTGTTAATTATTTCTCCTATTGTTTATTTATTTACTTTCTTCACTGGGCTGTTTATTCCTCTTGGAGCCCTTGGGCTTATAGCATCCTGCTTTTCTAACTAGGGTTGTAGCTTTGCTAATAGTAATAATAATAATAATAATAATGATAAATATGTGACTTATATTGTTTGTTTATAATATATATATATATATATATATATATATATATATATATATATATATATATATATATATATATATATATATATATATATGTATTATAAATAATAAAAGAAGGCCTAGGCGATGGTGGTAAATGTTGAAATAAAAGCGCACCTGTTTATCAATACTTTTTCTTATATTGCTTTTATGACCATTGGTAGAAATTGTTGATTTCCACCATTAGTCAGGGGGTAGAGGAAGTAATCAAAACCTGGGGGGAGGGAGTACCCAGAGAGGCACACTCGGCCATGAATTGCCGAACCAGCTGGTTGTAGATACGAAAGTCGGAAGGGGTGGTAACGGTTGAGTCTGTGTGTGTGTCCGTGGGCTTATCTCTCTCTCTCTCTCTCTCTCTCTCTCTCTCTCTCTCTCTCTCTCTCTCTCTCTCTCTCTCTCTCTCCAAGCTTTCTACTATCGTTTCAAGAGGCCGTGTAATAGTGTTTTTTTTAAATAACTCCTAAAATAACTGATGGATTTCCATGATATCAAAGCAGGGAGCGCTTCATACAATGGCCTAATTTTGGGAATTACTGTGCATTGCCAATTACGTTTCATTAACTTTGTTACTTAAGAAAATGAGGCTAAAGCCAGTCTTAGCCACCCACACATTCCCAAAAGGGGTGACGTCCCTCAGTGACGTTGTGATAACGTTTCTTCCCCTGTACCGCCCATCCCCCGAATTGTTAAACGCCTGTTTAACTCCATAGATAATTGTCATATGACCTACCCCAGGCAATACGAAATTCTTTGTCAGTAAAAGTTCAGCATACCTGGTAATGTGATACGTAACTTTAGACTTTACCTAAACACAAGGCCAACCTTTTATATCTTACCCACTCACTTACATTGAAGATCAAGAATGAGACTTATGACAGGAGACGAAAGAAGCCATGCTAACCCTACACTTCGCACTTCAAGCGAGTGTTGGTAAAACAATAGAAATATAGTTTTCTTTAGGTTAAGCCGTAGGACTCCTTCTTCCATACAACACAGGTTACTCGATACATCAATTGCCAGGAAGAAAATGACAGAGAGCATTGTTTGATATAATTTATCATATCAATTTCACCAGAGAGAGTAGCTTGAATTCCTTAGAAGGTAGACTTCTAAAAGATGTTTCATATAATGGCATTGACATCGGCCATTTGATAAATTTTGAAATCATATATATATATATATATATATATATATATATATATATATATATATATATATATATATATATATATATATATTTATATATATATATATATATATATATATATATATATATATATTATATATATATATATATATATATATATATATATATATATATATATGCGTGTGTGTGTGTGCTCATACATACATAAGATTTATTATATTTCAACCTATAGTTTTATATATTTATTTACGTTATAAGTACCACCTTTTTCTCTCTATATTTTTCATACTTCTCTATACTATTACTCTGCAGCCATTCTTCAAAAGCCCTCTTTTTCTCTTACACTTTCACCTTCACTCCTTCATTCCACCATTCACTGCCCTTCCTCATGCTGCCTCCAACAACCTTCTTGCCACATACATCACTTGCAATCCCAACAAAATTTTCTTTTACTAACTTCCACTCCTCCTCTAAATTACCAGTTTCTCTTACTCTCACCTCATCATATGCCATTTTCAACCTTTCCTGATATTTACTTTTTACCCCCGGTTTTATTAGCTCTTCAATCCTCACTACCTCCCTTTTACATCCACCTACTCTATTCCCCCACTCTTTTGCTACAACTAATTTTCCTTCCACCAAAAAATGATCAGACATACCGTTAGCCATACCCCTAAACACGTGCACGTCTTTCAATCTTCCAAACATTCTTTTAGTTACCAACACATAATCCATTAATGCCCTTTCTACTACTCTTCCATTTGCCACTCTTACCCATGTATACTTATTTTTATCTTTCTTTTTAAAGAAGCTAGCACTTATTACCATCTCTTGTTCAACACACATGTCTACCAGTCTCTCACCACTCTCATTTTCACCTGGTACGCCATACTTACCAATGACACCTTCTACCTCTCCAGCGCCCA
The DNA here is from genome assembly GCF_036898095.1 of Palaemon carinicauda. Taxonomy (NCBI): domain Eukaryota; kingdom Metazoa; phylum Arthropoda; class Malacostraca; order Decapoda; family Palaemonidae; genus Palaemon; species Palaemon carinicauda. The sequence goes on along the minus strand of NC_090752.1, from coordinate 95,023,619 downwards.
CTCTAGCATTTAAGTCACCCATAACAACTACATAATTCCTTCTACCCAGTCCTTCTACACACCTAGTTAAATCATTCCAGAACTCATTCCGATCTTCTTCACTTTTCTCACTACCTGGCCCATACGCACTGACAAACGCCCAACATTCCCTACCCAACCTAACCCTTACCCACATTAACCTAGATGATATCTCCTTCCATTCCACTACTTTACCTGTCATCCATTCACTCAGCAATAACGCCACACCCTCTCTCGCTCTTCCCCTTTCAATCCCAGACACTCTACCAGACATTTCACCAAACATCACTTCACCCTTTCCTTTCATCTTTGTCTCACACAAGGCCAATACATCCATCCTTCTACTTCTAAACATACTTCCAATCTCACATCTTTTACTCTCTATCGTACTACATCCACGCACATTTAAACACCCCAAAACTAGAGTGCGGGGAGCAGTCACTCTCCCCCCAGCTCCATCTCCTTGTCGATGTCTCGCAGGAATTTTTTACAGGAGAGGGGGTTCCCAGCCCCCTCGTCCCGTCCCTTTTAGTCGCCTCTTACGACACGAATGGCATTTAATACCGAATTCTATCTTTGGAATATATATTCCCAAGATAGAATTTCGGTATTAAATGCCATTTGTGGGTGATATTTACATAGATTGAAATCACGTGTGCTTGTGATTTATATTCATTTAAAAAAACCACGTGTTGCAAACTTACGATTCAGCTATAATGGTGGAGATGGGTTTATTTCAAGTTTATGAGCAGATTCCTGAATTCGACAGGAATATGTACGGGGACTTGTCATAAACTTTTTATCTCTCTTGATAGCTCAGTCGGTATAGTCTTCGCAGGCATGGTTTCCAGCCGAACAGGTGGCGGTTCGAATCTCCACCCGGCCAGAAACTGTTACCATGAAATGAATTCCAAGTGGATGTATATTCCCAAGATAGAATTCGGTATTAAATGCCATTCGTGGGTGATATTTACATTGTTTGAAATCACGTGTGCTTGTGATTATATATATATATATATATATATATATATATATATATATATATATATATATATATATATATATATATTTATTTATGCATACATACATACATACATACATACATACATACTACGGTGTTCGTGCCTCTGGGTTTTTGGTCGAAAATAGTTTGTAACCAGCATTCAAACTGAATGAGCCAACAAATCAAAGTCAGTTTATATGTTTATATATATATATATATATATATATATATATATATATATATATATATATATATATATATATATATATATATATATATATATATATATATTTCCTGTCACGCCCAGCGGCATGGCAGACTTATAACTACGTGTGAGAGTGGTTGAAGGTAGGAAAGGGGGAAGGGTGGGGAGCATTGAATAGGTGTGCGCGCGCGTGTGCATCTGTTTAAATTTTCAGTCGTCATTTTTGACGGGTCGTTTACACTTGTCAAAATTAAATATGCTTAGATTACCTAAAATCTTCAACAGTTGGTCCTGTTGGAGCCTACCATTTATTTTTTATTTAAAGTGAAAGAAATCACGTTCACCGATCAAGGGATTTATAAAAGGTCGGTCACGTGACTGTTAAAGGAAAATATGATTTTCCATTTATTCAGAATAAGTTGGATATTTTGAAGTGTGAGAAATATTCCTGGATCCAATATCCTTTTTCTGCTCCGGCTTTTATTTCATTCATGAAGTCCCAGTGTTTGCCTATGAAAATGAAAGGCCCAGGTTAGCCTATGGGCTATGAGAACCCTCGCCCTATGATAATAAGTGTTTACTTTACTTTCAATTACTTTTCAAAGTTGGGAAACTGGGGAAAATGAGCCTCACATTTACGAATTCAGTTACGGCCTAAAGCACATGACTGCATTTTTTCTTTCTGGTGATGTACCGTGGTAATACTGGGAGTTGAGAACCCCTTCATACAGTCCTGCATTTTCCTTTATCAGCGATTCAACCAATGAAAACCATGACTAGCAAAGTAAGATTAAAGTGGGGAAAGAAAATGAAAACAATTAATTATTTCGGTGATTTTACACACTGGCTTTTATTTGTCTTTCTTTTTCTTTCGTTTATTATCGTCTGTCTGTTCATCTTTTTTGAGTTTGTCTTCCGAAAATTTTAACCCATTAAAGTAAAATCTTTTTTGGCCCTCTGGAAATTCCAATTACGATCTTCTCTATTATAAGTTTTTCCATAATAGTATGTTATTTTTCTCTAGTTTAAAATTATACTTGTATGTTATTTTTCGCTGGTTATAGACCATACTAATATTTGTTATTTTTTACTTTATAAGACTATGCCGTACTAGTATGTTATTTTTCACTGGTTTAAGACCATACTAATATTTATGTTATTTTTCACTTTATAAGACTATACCTTACTGGTATGTTATTTTTCACTTGTTTAAAACCATATTAGTATGTTTGATATTTTTCACTTGTTTAAAACCATACTAGTAAGTTATCTTTCACTCGTTTAAGAACAAAATAGTATGTTATTTTTCACTCGTTTAAAACCATACTAGTATGTAATTTTTCACTCGTTTAAGACCATATTAGTATGTTATTTTCCCTAGTTTCAGATCATATTAGTATTTTATTTTTCACTCTATTAAGACCATATTGGTATGTTATTTTTCACTCGTTTAACCCTTTAAGGTCCACCCTAGGCTTTATGGGAAACTTTAAAAATTCCTTTTAGTATGTTGTAGTATTAGGAAATACAAGACCTTTTTATTCGTGTGTACTTTTAAAAATTTTTCCAAATTACCGAAAAAATTGCATGCAATGAAGTATCCCATTTGGGTACCTTGGGCGAGTTTAGGCGGACCACGCTCATCCCATATGGGATCTATTGGACCATAACGGCACAGATTTTGAAGTTTCGCCCAACAGTTTTTTTATAGTTCCAATGTATAACAGACAGTTTTTTTCATAGTTCCAATGTATAACAGAAACACGTATATGGCTTAACAATTTAATCAAATAAGAAATACGTTACAAATATAAGAAAATACAATATTCAATAAATAAAAAAATACTATAAAAATACAAAAATACTATGAAAATGCAAAAAATATATTAAACCTTACTCATAATTGATAGAATAGAAACATTATAAAACTTACTTTAAAATCTATTGAAAAAGAGCAAAAAAATTACTTAGAAATCTTATGGAATAAAGCAAAACAATTTCGATTTTCAGTGAGGCAAAGGGCCACCTTGCACTCCTCACTCATCCAGCGAGACCTGTGGATGTGGCCTGCAGTTGAACAGAACTTGCAGGTCTGCCTCATGGTGACATGCTTTGGCATGTGTAGGGTAGAGGCATCCTAGCGTGACTCTACACTTGGCACAACTGCCCGTTGGCCCCTTCTGGGCAAAGCGACATCCCTGGTGCCAAGGGAATTCCTAGTAATCTTGAAGTTTGATGTCTTGAAACTTATCAGCCAATTTGAGATGTCCAGTCGGAAGTCCTCGTAAGGTTCCCTCAAGAAGTCTGGCTGTGGATGAATGAAGTACGGTAGGGGCTGGATGTGAATGTCGTCCTTCTTCCATTCAACAACACGAGGCCTCTTAGGGTTAACCTCACCTTCATCTTCAACTTCCTCTTCCACAGGCATCTCCTTAGGGACAACAACATTGACCCTGCGAGCTGAAACAAGAATAAAGTAACATTAATGAAACAGTAAATGAATCATGTGTGCTGGTGTGTGTGCATGCATGTGTGTGTGCATGTGTATGTCAGTGAGTATGCATATGTGTGCATCTGTATGTCAGTGAGTATGCATGTGTGTGCATATGTATGTCAGTGAGTATGCAAGTACACAAATAAGTAGTAGGAAAAGCAAGATGCTATAAGCCCAAGGGATCCAACAGGAAAAAATAGTCCAGTGAAGAAAGCAAATAAGGAAATAAATAAACGATCTTAGATATAATGAACTAGTAGAATAAAACATTTTAAAAGCTAAACATCATTAAAACGGATATTTCACTTATAAACTATAAAAAGACTTATGTCAACCTGTTCAACATAAAAACATTTGCTGCAAGTTTGAACTTTTGAAGTTCTATCGATTCAATTACCCGATTAGGAACATCCTTCCAGAACAAAGACTGTCCTTTTAAACGATAAATAAGAATTATGCTGTAAAGTAATAAAGTTTTGTGAAGATACTTAATATTCTTAGGCTCAAAATCCAATGCACTTAAAGAATAAAGACATTGCAGCCCTGACACTTAATCAGATTTGATAACATTTATTGAAATATTGTAACTTGTGGTTGGAATACTAGGAATTTTAAATCTTGTTTTGGATTCCTATAGCCCATATCATTGGAGTTGGTTTTTTCGATTAATAATGAATCAAGAACTATAAGAGTAAGTTTTGATTAAACTCAATTCAGGAGAAATGGATGTAAACCAATATAATTCTTTTCTTGACTTCACTCTTGCTCTCTCTCACCATTTACTTCTTCTTCTGAAGAGAGGAAATCTTCATAGTAAATCTCTGCCAGTTGATAATTGAGAGAGAGAGAGAGAGAGAGAGAGAGAGAGAGAGAGAGAGAGAGAGAGAGAGAGAGAGAGAGAGAGAGAGAGAGAGAGAGGGCTCGTTCATTTTGTGGCCGAGTTTAATTATGGTTTGAGGTTATATCTTGAGTTAATATACTGTAATCAGTGTTACTCAGCAAGAATAAATAAAAATGGTAATAAAAAATCAAAATGTTTCCCAAAATGTAAGAAACTATAGGACAAAATGGATTTGATGACTGCCCAGTGCTGATGATCATCACAATCCTATTTGATAAGAAAAATCATCTTTTTAGTTTCGATATTGTATGAATTTTAGGTGGAATATATCTTTTGATATCTGTACATAGATTAGGAACCTTGAATAGAACACCACGTGAGACTTTCAATTAAATTATAAAGATCGTCTCGTAATGGAAAAGTCTGTAAACAATCATGGGATAATTGTTTACCTTTGTCATCCTTTTGTGCTTTTTAACCCTTTGGTAACGTTGTCTGCAATTTTATTCATTCATTCTTACTAATCTCATAGTTTTTTCTTTTCACTTAAGTTTTCATACATCGGTTATTTTTCATATTCATATATTTATATTTGTTATTAATAAAGCGATAAGCAGACAATTATCTCAAATAGAACAACCTTGGGGAAATTAACTACCGTTTATAAAAGTATTTCTTTTATGAAAATAGTTACTAATAGAGAGAGAGAGAGAGAGAGAGAGAGAGAGAGAGAGAGAGAGAGAGAGAGAGAGAGAGAGAGAGAGAGAGAGAGAGAGAAATATCATCGGCTGGAACATTGATAAGAAAGTTTTCTTGATCATTGCCAATAAACCCAAGAGTTTCGAGATGCATATCAGCTTCCTCGTAACGTGACCCAAGAGAAATCAAAGGATCTCGAAATTCATTCTGCTTTTTTGTTCTGTATTTTTTATTTTCTTTATCTTGTGTTTTTGAAAAAATCTTGGAAAGAGATAATTAGAATGGTTGGTGTGTGGATTTTGTCACTTAAGACAGATATACGTTTTGATAATGCTTGATTTATGCTTGGTGCTATTATTATTATTATTATTATTATTATTATTATTATTATTATTATTATTATTATTATTATTATTATTGTTGTTGTTGTTGTTGTTAATACGGGATATGTAAAGCAATCTTTCAAAGAGGAGAAAGCTCAATTGTGGAAATAATAGAAAAATTGAAAAGTAAAGTGAATTGTTTGAATGCACCGACAACAACTTGCTAGTTAATTCAATAGAGAGTCCATTACAAGGTTTAAGTGGTCTTGAGGCATGCATTAGTAGGTTCGAAGGATGCACTTATTTCCCTTAAGTAAACTTCAACTTAAAATCAGGCAAAATCAGATAGGTTACCTGTCAATAGTTGTGAAAGGTAATTAGAAAAAAACATTCTATATACCTTATCGTCCTTAAAATATCATGCAGACTGTTTAGGTTTCAGAATTAACAATTACATAAGGGTTACAGTTTAACATTTGTAGGGATTTTTTGTTTAGATGGAGGAGAATGATCAAATATAATTCAATCAGGAAATTTGTTAATATAGCAAACATTTGAATAGCTAGTCGGGAGGACTCCATCCTTTCTGATATATATTTATGTGCCGAATTATTATTCCCTTTTCCCTCTTTTTCATTACAACAGAAACAGCACTTTATGGCAGCAAAAGTAATAGCAACAACGCTAATATCAGCAGAAGCAGCAGCAGGAATAGAGCCAGCATCGGTGTCTGCCATCTGGTGGTGGGTAAGTAAACTTGATTTCCCAGAAGTGTCATTGGTAACATTTGTTTCTAGTTCTAGTTTTTTCAGGCATTCTTTTAGATATTTTGGAGTCATTTTGGTTCAGTATCTTAAACGTTAGTAAGAGTAGCTTGTATTCGATTCTCGCCTTTACCGGCAGCCAGTGTAATTTAATTAGTGCAGGGGTAATTCTATCCCTATTGTGTAGGCCTTTTATTAATCTAGCGGCTCTGTTTTGTACTCTCTGAATTTTCTTCAGCTGATAATTTGGAAAGCCATAGAACAGTGAGTCGCAGTAATCAATTCTTGAAAATTAAAAGCCGCTTATGAATGGCAGAGGCAAAGGACAGTGACATTGCCCTATTGAGCTGGACAATGCCCTAGAGACTGACCATATATAAATATGATCAGCGCCCAAGCCCCCTCTCCACCCAAACTAGGACCAAGGAGGGCCAGGCAATGGCTGCTGATGACTCAGCAAATAGACCTATAAGCTCCCCCAGATCCTTAGCTCATAAGGATGGTGAGGTTGCAGCGACCAACTAAAGAGTTTGAGCGGGACTCGAACCCCAGTCTGGCGTTCACCAATCAGGTACGTTACCACCTCGGCCACCTCAACCCTTGGTGGATATCAACTAGAGTCAAATTCCTCTGATACACCTGTTCACCTGTTAGTGTTTTCGGTCGAGATGTTTTGATCAGGAAAAATGACTAGTTCTATAAGTTTTTCGGATACCGTTAGTCTCCATAAGACCTGTCTAAGTATTTATTTTCGTCCCCTGGCAAAGGCTTTCTTAAAAGTCACAGGTGTCTACTTTTATTTTCTTCTTTGCATAACACTTTCAATGCAGTTGTTTCATTATAAAAATTGCATTTGTTAACCTCTGATTAGAAACCAGTTTGACATTTTGATATGTCTTTGACATCGCTTCAGCGCCTTCTCCAATATTCATAAGCTATTGTACGCGACCCGACAAAAATGACGGCTCAACATTTAGGTACATATACACGCGCACACAACTCCCTCTCCTCCCTACTCGAGGGACCGGGAGAGCTGAATGTGACTAAAAAGATGTATATAATATATGTATGTAATGTAACTTATGTCTATATAGTTGTAGTCTTTTATGATCTTCAATTTGTATCTCTCCCTCACGTTCTTTTGTATGATATTATTGTCTCACTTTTTACTCTTCTGGTCCAATTCTTTCCTGTACCAGTTTTTATGGGCAGATAAATTCTTGAACTGTTTTCAGCAAATTGAATGTTATACTTGATGTGGTGTTTTTCCATTTTCCATCTTCAAAGGGGCATTTTTAATCTCTACATTTATCTCTTTCGGTAATAAATTTGTCCGTTTTTATTCATTACTCTTCCAGCACACTTTAGAATTCATTTATGAGCAAGATGAGGCCATGTTTATGATTGCAAATAAATTTATGAATAGATAAACGATGTGGATCTATTTTCAATTATGTATCCACTTATTATGGGAAACTTTGCAGCTGTGCTACCATTGTGAGAAGTTCCCTAATGAAATTAGTTTGGTAATTATAACTCTGAAGAGTTACGCGAACAGACCTCATATTCGGGAAATAAAAGTTTTCATTCAGTGTTTGATCTCTTGTAATCGCCGAAGGGATTTCTTCTATTAAGGAATATTTCATTCCAAGACAAAAACCAAAACGAAGATCAGAGGAAGAAGAACCAAATTTCACTCTTCAAACGGCGCCAAAGAGTCGGTAGGGAATGTATAGATTTTGGCAGGAGGTTCCTGCCAGAGAGAGAGAGAGAGAGAGAGAGAGAGAGAGAGAGAGAGAGAGAGAGAGAGAGAGAGAGAAATTGTCATCTTTTTACATTATGTGCGTATTGGATAATATATATATATATATATATATATATATATATATATATATATATATGTGTGTGTGTGTAGATATATATATATATATATATATATATATATATATATATATATATATATATATATATATGTATATATATAATATATATATATATATATATATATATATATATATATATATATATATATATATATATATATATGATAAATTTTGCACATTTAGACGTGTTTTTCATATTCAAATAAGTCATATCTATTTTTGATACATTAATGTCTGGATTCTCTTAACGACCTCGGGATCAGAGCCCCAGGTGAAATCACACAAAGACAAGAGCTTGGGTCCGGCCGGGAATCGAACCCTGGTCAGCAAGCTTGTATAGACAGTGACTAAACCACTTGGCCACGAAGAAAGATATAAGTCAATGACAATTCTTCTGTTACTAACGCTTTCCCTTATCCCCTGAGCGTTCTTCTTGAATCCTCCTTGGAATAAATCATGAGGGATGTTAAGGCGACGTCTCCTGACATTATTTATCCTGGAGGCTCAAAAATTTGGGTTCCAGATCTGTCCTTTCCTTTCGGTTGTGAGCGCTTTCTCCAGTATTCTTTTACTTATCTTTTGAATTATCTTTTAGTCCTTTCCTCGACTTTAGGTTCTTGTTTTTTGTATATTTTTTTTCTTTTTCGCTTTTTCAAACATCTTGATTTTCCGTCGTGGATGTTGAACGACGTCAAAAGCCAGCTGCAGAAAGACATCTTATCATTACTTAATCAACAACTTTTTCATCTGGAAGAAAAGCAAAAGGTTAACAGAGGAAGAAGTAAATAATAAGGGCGAAAGTGAGAGAAATGGGGACTCTTATTATTATGAAGATATTTGCTTATGCTGTATAAATCTGAAAGTTTGTTTTATAATTAATCATGATTTGATTACACAAAATTAAGGGTGTATAATACAATAATAAAACCCATTCTGGTCTATGGATGTGAAGTATGGTCATTGACAAAAAAGCAAGAAAAAAGAAAACCGTAGTGGGACCACTATACGACCAAGAAAGACAAGAGTGGAGGAGGAGACATTCCTGGGAGTTGAGAGAACGGACAGAACAACCACATGTAAGTCGATTTATTAAGGGAAGAAGAATACATTGAGCAGGCCATGTTGGAAGAATGGAGGAGGAAAGAATGCCAGAAACGGTCATCTTGGAGGAGGTGTTTAGAGGAGGATTTACAGCAGGAGGGTTTGAACCCTAGAGATTGGATGATTGTGACACAGGACAGAAGAGATGGGAATAATCTATCAAGAGCGGTCATGGGTCAACAAGTGGTCCCACGACCAGTGGAGTGAGAGTAAGAGAGCAAGTAATTACACAGTCCACTACAAATAACGTAATTGATCAATAATTGTTGTCGTCTTTATCCGGGCTTACCTCGCCCTGAGGAATTGCGCCCTGTTACATCCTTACTGCGGGGTGAGTTCCCGTATTTAGCTCCACCCATCACCTCTGCCATTTCTCCCTACTGCATGATTGTTTACTCCCCGCGCAGTAAGGTTGTGACAGTGTGCATATCCTCAAAACGACGTGTGTCAAATTCCTGTGCCCAATTGTACGCTGACAAAAAATATATATATATATATATATATATATATATATATATATATATATATATATATATATATATATATATATATATATATATATATATATATATAGTAATTTGAATGAAAATAAGCTTATGTACATAACCTTGAAAATGTCTGCATTATTAGCTGAAGAAAAGAAGAAATTACGAAAACAAATATGATAGAACCGTCATATGTTTGTTTACAATCTGTATTTTTCCAAACCGTATCATAAATAGTGGCATGGACTTGACCATCGATGCATTGTGTAATTCAGCTGGTTAAAATTATAGGTGTTGGAAGCCACAATACTGGAGAGGCTAAATACCTAGGGGACAGGTTTGATTTCAAACGAGCACAAGCATCACAAATTGGTTATCGACGCTAAGGGGTGGTGGATCTTGCGAACAAACACTTCGTCCGTGAAACATTGCTGCAGATCCACTTAATCCCTCGTTAATGATACAGAATGAGGTTCTACCGATGAACGGGATGGACTTGAGGGGGATTTCAGGTCCGTTTCAGCCCAAATATAAGGAAAGTAACACTTGGAAAAAGAAATCAGCGATTTCAGACGTCCGGTAAAGAAGATTATCAACGTTTTACTCAGGCCCACGTTCCAAGCTTTTCCTCTTTCAGTAGTTGGCCGTGAATGAATCTTATGTATGATAAAAATCCTGGATCCAGATCACCGCCAAAATCTAATCACAATACTGACATATCCTGGAATTTTTAGCAAAATTCATCCTACACCATAAAAACATTTGCTTCACTGTATTAAGCTTAAGGAACATTTGCTTTTCGTAACAGTATTGATGTGAATGTAATATGGTCTGTTCGTCTCACAAGGTGTAATACAGACTTTTTTGCATTAGATGCCCTCACGTTATAACCTTCTACTTTACTGCATTTCCATTTAATTTCTTTCACCTTTTTATTCAATCCTTTTAACTTTTATTTCATAAAATACTGTAGATTTGCATTTTTCCCTGTTGCGCCTTGGCGCTGAAGAGCCCCACTACCCTCAACCAAGGTACATTAAGGCTCAACTTCTATAAATAGAAATACCCTGTACGTTAATTGCGTTCAGTGTGGTTTGGATTTTTTTGGTATTATTTTTTCTCTTCGTGAAATGAGTTGTGTTTATAATATAGTAAAGAAGCTTTTTTATCCTTCCTGGATATTGGTTGTATGTGTCATAAATTCAAAGAAAATCTGATGAACTCGAGAAAAAAATGATTAAGAATTATTGTCAGTTAAAAGAATCGCTGTATATTCAACTGTCATCTTTATAATTTTGGGAATTCTTTGAGTTTTAGTTCAGGATTATTTAGTCCTAGTCTACACGACCCGTCATAAATGTTTCGGCTATTTGTGGGAGATTGTGGTTTATGAGTGTACCTCTCGGGGTACCCCATCTCACCAGGGTATGATATGACTGCTCATTCTCACCCCTACCCGATGAACGGGAAGAGACTGAATAATCATACATTTGGCAATGCTACTCAGTGTGACAGGTAATAATATATATACATATATATATATATATATATATATATATATATATATATATATATATATATATATATATATATATGTGTGTGTGTGTGTGTGTGTGTGTGTGTAAAATCTCCAGACACTTGCTCTTTATTATACAGGGTAATATAGTGATGTTGGTTTAGAGAAATCTAGCAATCAATGTTCTCTTGAAAATGCAAAGCCTGCGAGATTTCCAAACAGCAAGTCATCAAAATTGTCTTCCACGACAACCCTTAGGCTTTAATTGTCGCCCTTTGTGTTCAACAAATTCTGCACAATTGTTATAGAGAATGGAATGAAGACATAGATAGATAAAGGCTTCGTGTCTGTACCCAGGACAGAATGGAGAACTGTTTGTTATGCCAAAGGTGTCTTGGGGTCGCTCTGCTCAAGAGCCAAGGAATTGAATTGGAATAGTCTGGTAATGGGATCATCTCTGTCTCTCTCTCTCTCTCTCTCTCTCTCTCTCTCTCTCTCTCTCTCTCTCTCTCTCTCTCTCTCTCTCGGGGGGTTGGTAACACTGTCTCGGTTTGTAAACACGCATTGTATGAGCTCTCGATACAATGAGTTTTTGTGCAAGTTCTAGCGATACTACACCTTTCACCGTGCCATATAAGTTACAGTAAGACTCAGTGACCATTTTAGTAACAACAGTGTGTATATAGGACTTTTATACTAGTCTGTGGTTAAGATATACAAACTCATACCCCGTGGCATACCCACTCGGTCGGCGGCGCCTCAGTTCGCGCATGCGCAGTGTATGTGTGAGGTGGAAGGGCTGCTGCTTCACCAAAAATGGCTTACTCCGGTCCAGCCTCTGTTTCTGAGGTTGAAAATGATCTTCACCTGTCTGATGCTGAGGATGTAGATATGACTCATTGGCCAATACTCACACATTCTCCTCCTCACAAGCCCTCCAGTACTGTTGCTAATACCCCCATGAAGCGCCCAGTGGATTATGGGTCAGATACTAGCAGTGCTCCACAGTCTCCTGCTGCTAAAACATCCAAGTGTCATGAGTCTTTCACTAGACAAAAGAGTGATGTCACTCTGCCTCACCCCCCTACACGACATGCTTCCTCTGCTACCCCAGCTTTTGCTCCCCGTGATGAGTATGCTAGGTTGGTCTTCAAAGAAAATTTGAGCACTGACACTAAACTACGATGGCTGACGGAAGTAAACAAAACCTTCAATCTTGATAAGGAGCTGGCAGAGGTGAAGATGTCTGCTATCACATCTAAGTTCGTATATATCGCAAGGAGTCGTGAGGACATCATTGGCAGGGTGAAGGGTGGTGAATTTCTGTCCATAAGCCTGGATATTCAAGATTCAATAGACAGACCCCGTAAGTATTTAACTTATCTTATTACTCGTTACCCTATTGAAGCAGACCCTAACCTTGCTAAGGAACTGCCTGGTGTATACAGTGCACGAAGATTTCTTCAAAATGGGAACGCTATTAATCGCATTGTCATCACATGGAGTCTACTAGAACCACCACCATCTGTCTATGAGTTTTCCTTCCTCCCTTGCCTCCCTCCTTGTGAATTACGCAGGATGAAGGATGATCAGCCCAACTGTTTCAACTGCTGGGGTACTGGCCATATCTCCCGATATTGCTCTGCCTCACCTAAGTGTGCCTGGTGTGCTGCAGCCCATTCCACACGTACCTGTCCATACCGTAAACCTGTTACTGATGCTTCCACCTCATTGTCAGAATCATCATCAACTCCAGAGACTGTGCATTGGAAATGCCCTCGTTGTGGTGAAGCAGGAGTTAATGTTTGGCATGGATGTTCCAAACGGTCGCGCGCTGCCACGCAGTCACTTCCACTGACGACACCACCACCACCACCACAACCAGTGTCAACCGTCTCATCATACTCTCCTGAATCAGCTGAAATTTCAAAACTTCGTAAGGCAGTTGCTGCCTTGGAATCGCACTGTACAGCACTAACAACACGTTTTGATGCTATTGATGCACGCTTCGATAGCTTGATCGTTCAACAGGCTACCACTGCAAGTAACCTCGATACACTGGTCAAGGCACAACAAGTTCTTATAACCTCTGTTGCCTCACTTACTGAGAAGCTAGACACTGTTGCCTCTTGTCTTGAAAGGGTCAGTGGCCTCCTGCCAGCTCAGCCTCCTCCACTTGGTGCACCATCTAACAGTGCTGCTTCTACGGTACATGCTCGACCTGTCTCTCGCAGTGTTAAGGGTAAACTTCGCTAGACTCATGCAACTACATGTCCTTTCATGGAATGCCCTTGGAATTAGACAATACTCCAGACTGACTGCACTCAGGACATATGTTTATCGCCATCACCCACAAGTAATATTTATTCAAGAAGCCTTCCCTGGCGGTGCTCAGCCAGGTGATGAAGCTCCAAAACTTTCTGGTTATGTTTCATATGTACATCATGTTAGGAATGGTCTTATTACTTACATCCACTCTACTCTCCCTCATCAACTCCTTCGCTCATCAGCAGATATTAACATGACCTTCCAACTTTTTCAGGTTAAGATAGGTGATGGTCATATTCGATTATGCAATGTTTACTCTGCCCCTGGCCTAATTAACCTCTCAGCACTTCCTACACCTACAAACCTTGGCATGATCTACATGGGGGATTTCAATGCCAGACACCCAGATCTAGGTGATGTCTCTCCGATTCCCAACCGCAGTGGAGTTCCTCTGCTCAACTACATCCGTCGTTACCATTTAACCCGTTGGGATACAGGTGGTGCCACACACATCCGGGGGGGCACTCTTGATCATATCCTTACATCTGGGCTTGTAGCATCACATGTCTCCTGTCATTCTGTTCCCTCGCTCTTTTCTGACCATGTTGCCTTATGTCTACAGTACGCAATACAGACTCATCCAAGTGACCCCTATCATCGTACCCACATCACCATTCCACCCAAGTACTGCCCAACATATGTTTCATACATCTCCTCTGTCCTACCTACCTTTGATAAACACTCTCCAGAACACCTGTATAATTCTTTGGTAAAAGCTACCCATGACTTCTATCAACTATATATTGCCAGACCTCACATCAAAAGTCATCTTGTTGCCCATGCTTGGACCTTGGATCAACGCATTATGCAAGCAGAGAGAGTTGCGGCCGGTGCTGGCCTTGCCTTTCAGACACAACCGACACCTAATCATCTACTTCAATATCAGCAGGCGAGGGATGATTTAGTTGCTCTCCAGAAGTGTGTCTACACTGAGTCGTGGTATAAATACACTGACCTAATTAACCACCAGACTAGCGTTGGGACCATGTGGCATCTCATCAAAAGGACTGTCAAGAAAAAAACCATACGTGCACTTCATCACAGTCCACAAGCATATGCCCAGGATCTCATCACTACTTGGTCAACCCAGTCACGGTCCAGTAATCTCCCTGTACAAATCCAAGAAGCACTCTCTTCCCAGAGCAATTTACGCAACCTTCGTCTGATGGCTGCATTGTTGGAATCGGACGAGGAGGACAAAGAGCTGATCACCGAGGATGAGCTGCGACGTGCTGTTATGGGAAATAAAAATTCTGCTCCTGGAGATGATGGCCTTACTTATCAAGTGCTTCGTCTTCTCCAGAAGGTTCCTGGAAATCCTCTTCTACAATTGTATAATCTTTGCTACCAACTTGGATATGTACCTGCTGCCTGGATCATTAGCACAATTATTCCTATCCCAAAGCCTGGAACTGATAAATACCGGCCTATCTCCCTCACCTCATGTTTTAGTAAAGTGTTTGAGCGTATATTACTAACCAGGCTAATGTACCGGTTACAAGAAAAACTTTCTCCCCATTTGTATGGCTTTCTTCCACAGAGGAGTACTCATCACTGTTTAGCTGAACTCTACTCCCGATTGTCCTCCAACAGTGTAGTTGCCTTCCTTGACCTCAAAAGTGCTTTTGATATAGCCAACCGGGATATAATTCTTGATCAGCTTGTCGAATTTGGTGTCAGAGGAAACCTTCTGAAGTGGATAAACGGTTATCTCAGTAACAGAAAATCGCGTGTTTTCTTCAAAGGTGCATGTAGCTCCTATGAAAATTTTGAGCTTGGCACACCTCAGGGCGGTGTATTGAGCCCATTTCTTTTTAATATACTTATGCACCGTGTACTGTCTCTCCTCCCTGCTATCCCTGGAACCACTGTAACCTGCTATGCTGATGATGTCTGCATCCACTCCACTACCCCTCGAGACCTTCAACGTGTCCTTCAAGACTTCTACAGGTCCTGTACCTCCTGTGGCCTCATACTCTCCCCAGAAAAAAGTAGAATCTTCTCTGCGCGGAATCTCCGAGACCTGCCAGTGTTCACTATGGGTGGGAATATTATACCTCACTGCACACAGTATACATATCTAGGTGCACCAGTCAGGATCACCCCTGCTATACCCGCACGACAACGAATCCACCCCATGGTGAAAAACCTTCTTGATCGACTGGAGCCTCGCTTCACTCCCATCAAGTGGCTTGCAACCAGGGCCACAGGTATATCTATCCCCGTGGCTAAAACCCTCTATATCCTCTTCCTGAGGTCAGTTGTTGACTATTTATCTCCTGCTTTAATTCAATTACCCAGACAGGCATTACAACCACTAGAACTGTTCCAAAATAGGGTAATGAGGTTTATCCTAGGTTGCCCTCCTTCCACTCGGATAGTCAACATGCAGACCGAACTCATGTTACCTCCATTAATAGAGAGAATTTATGCCAATGTAACTTTGTTTTCTGTTAAATGTCTACACTCTCCACAATTTACTCCAAACTTCTCTGCTGTCCTCAGAGCATCACTTGACGAAGATGCACCAAGACCTCAACTCCGGCCAGGGGGCCATAACCTAGTTAGGACAGTATGTGAAAATCTTCGACACCTTGATATTGCTGTACCTGAGCAAGCTGTCATCCAAGATTTGCCACCATGGCGGGTTCCTATTCCTGCTGTCACTTTCACACCAACCTCTAAAGATGCCCATACCAGTCTACAGAAACAGCTGGTTTTGGAAACAATATCCAATCTGTCAATTTCAGTTCCTGCAGGACACCACATCTACGTTGACGGCTCAGTACAGGCAGATGGAAGTGCAGCATGTGCTATGTTCTCCCAAACTTTAGAACCTCCTGAGGGTGGGTGGCATGGTCGCAGGCTGCCAAACTCATCCAGTTCCACTTATTGCGAACTTCAAGGTATATGGGATGCAGTA
>NC_090752.1:94994536-95002036 GCF_036898095.1 Palaemon carinicauda | reverse complement strand
AATTCGAAAATGAAAAGATGAAGGAAATTTATGTTCATCTGAAAGCACCCTGGCATCCGTGTGTCCCCTGCAGTCACGGTTGGAAGAATTGGGGGGAGGGGGGGGGGGGGGCCGTGTGTTAAGCTTAATTTTAGATTTGGTTTTGTGCCTGCTCGAATTCATATTAATCTGAAACTTATTGTGTTTCTACCTTATCCAAAAGCTGCTTCGCCACAGAGCTTGTCTTCTATGTTGGAATAAGCTGAAAATGTCAAAACATCGGATCTTTTTGAGTAAGAGAATAAGGAAGGCTGACTACTTCTGAATGAGGTGGCCAGTACTGATAAAGAGAACGAGGATGGTGATGATTATGATTAACCACACAAATTTTTAAGCTTATTTGGCATAACGGTCGCATAATCAGAAATTGCGCTGGAGTAGTTGGATTGCTTCTGCTATAAATTTGTTTTTATTTTTGAGATATATATACAGTAAATATGATTTTTATAATAACTCTGTACAAAGACTATTCTCCGTGTTACAATTTTTATCGGGTGAATTCAGCATTCTTTATTTACACAAGAAATGCAGCAAACTGTTAAAAGTTATCTATTGTGTAGATATACTTATTATCTACATTTAATCAGATGGTCCTACCAGTATTAACTAAGGCCTCAAATACTTGAAGCCTTAATTTAGTCAAGGCACCACCCACCCGTTGAGGTATTACCACTAGAGAGTTATTGAGTCCTTAGTACTACATTGGATCCCCCTCTCAGGTTATGGCTCGTTTCATCTTTGCCGACACATACATAGAATAGTCCGACATATTATTTAATCATACGCTTGACAACACTAAAATTATCAAACAATCCTTATTCTCTCACGTGGTTAACTACTGCACTGTAATTGTTCAGTGGGTACTTTCCTCTTGGTAAGGGTAGAAAAGACTTTTCAACTATGGTAAGCAGCTCGTCTAGGAGAAGGACACTCCAAAATCAAACCATTGTTCTCTAGTCTTGGGTAGTGCCATAGTTTCTGTACCATGGTCTTCCACTATTTTGGGTTGAGATCTCTTGCTTAAGAGTACACTCGGGCACATTATTCAATCTTGTTTTTCTTCCTCTTGTTATTTTGTAATGTTTATCCTCTTGTTATTTTCAAGTTTCTCATAGTTTAAATGTGAAAGATTTATTCTAATGTTGCTATTGTTCTTAATCTTCTTTGTAGTTTTAACTTATTTCCTTTCCTCACTGAGCTATATTCCCTGTTGGAGCCCTTGGGCTTATAGCATCCTGCATTTCCAACTAGGGTTGAAGCTTAGCAAGTAATAATCATGGTAAAGCCTTTGAACATAAGTTAGTTACAACTCAGAGTTATGGAAAGAATAATGATGGGAATAACAATGAGAGAGAGAAAAAGAGCAACATGGATGCGCGCGTAAACTAAAGTAGAGGATGTTCTAACAACTTGTAGGAAAACGAAATGGACATGGGCAGGACATATATTGTAAATAACAGATAATAGATGTACTTTAAGAATAAGAGAATGAGTTCCCAGGAATTATAAACGAAGCAAGGGAAGGAAGGGAATATGGTAAATTGACGAACTAAGAAAATTTACTGGTATACAGTAGACTGACATGGAAAGACCACAAACAGACGCAAATGGAAAGACATGTCCGAGGCCTTTGTCCTGCAGTGAACTAGTTACGGCTGTTGATGATGATACGTTTTCATGCAGGACTCCCTAGCAATATGAAGATATACACAGACTTTTCCTATTTCCCAGATCATCCCCTCCCAGTATGGACTCCCCCTCCCAGTACATGCCACCCGGTAATACTACCCGACGACCTCCTTTCGTAGGAACGCTGCATTGCATGAAGGATCGATGCAGGTAGGAAGTCTCTGCATCTTTCCCCCAGACCGCATCCTGCAATGCAGGAAACTTGCTCATCCCACCGTTCCGGTGTCTTGCATACGCCAGGGGGAAATTGCATCATAACTTTCTGTCCTTCAGATTTAGAAGTTGGGAAAAAGTTATATGCAAAATATGTAGTAAAATACAACGTGTTTCTTCCGCAAATAATGTAGTAAACTACAACGGGTTTGTTCGACAAACTATGTAGTAAACTACAGCATGTTTCGTCGGTCAAATATGTAGTAAACTACAGCATGTATAGTCCACAAAATGTTTAGTAAACTACGTGTTTGTTTGACAAAGTATGTAGTGAACTCCAGCTTTTTTATTCATCAAAATGTGTAGTAAACTACAACGTGTTTGTTCGACAAAATATATAGTAAATTGCAATCTGTTTTTTCGGCAAAATATGTAGTAAACTACAGCATGTTTCTTCGTCAACATAGCAAAATCATTTTCATTTGCTAAATGTTTCTCGTTTGCTAAATGTCAGGTTTAACGTTGATTTACTTCGAAACCAATTTTTTTTTTCGAAAAAATTACCACATAAAAAAACTTTAATCTTTTCCTTTAAGGATTCAGAATATGTATAATAGGATATAGTTTGGGCAAATCTTAAGAGATGTATCTATGAAATTCTCGTTATAGTCATATTTTGAGAACTGGATCATTAAAGGAATTAGAAATTAGTTTGAAATGTCTGCATTGGTCATGATCTGTGATAATTGAATATCTAAAACTACTCTGTGGGTACATACGCCACACATTATACATATATATATATATATATATATATATATATATTCTTACTTCCTCTAGCTTCCATCTGTTAATACGCTTGGAATTAAAAGAGCAAAAACTTACAGTATTTACAGTCTAAATATTTTATTCAATAAATTTAATGCAGCTTGAATAATTGTCGAAGGGCTAACTATCAATATGAATAGATAAGACTTTAAGGACAATAGATAATAAATGTTATGCTTAGCTGCTTTAAAAAAAAAAAAGATAGGATTGTACCTAATTAATTGATGCTTGATTTTTTAAAGCAAATTTACATTACATATAGGAAAGTATTCTACGGTTGGATTTGATAATACATTATGTAGAAGGTATATATGTTTTGCAGTTATTGTTTATATCCTATCATCATCATCATAATTATCATCAAATTAATATCATTCATTGAGGTAAATTGTATGTTCAAGTCATGAAATGTAAAACTTAGACCTTGACTATAACTTATTTACAACATAATCACACTTTTGAGGGTAGCACTTTCCAAAGATGGAAAATAAACTATCTGTTAAAAGTTTAGTCGATTCTAGTATTTCGATGACGGTCTATTTGTTTAACATAGTTGAACTGGAAGGTGCGGCATCTCCTGTGTCATATGTATATGATATATATATATATATATATATATAGTATATAATATTATATATATATATATATATGTATATAGTATATATATGTGTGTGTGTGTGTGTGTCTGTGCGCGCGCGTGTACGAGGCAGAAACACTAAAGAGAATAGCCCTTGTAATATTTTGCGGGTTCAATATGTAACGAAATTTACAAGACGTATTAGGTTCTCACCATGATGATTGCAAGTACTTAAAATCTTACATAATAAAAATTGACTCGGTAAACAAAATTTCAATGATATTAAGGTTAAAGATACAAGAAAATTAACACACGAATAATGGATATGTAAAATAACTTAAAATATACAAAGGTAGAAAAATAGAATAAGAAGCATTTTAAAGATGAAAGATTTGAAGGCAAGTCTCGGGCGCTAAAACCGAGCAACGTGTATCTTTAAACAAAGGAGAACGTGTTGTCATCCTATATACATAATGGTTGAAGCGACTGTTCGTAATCATTTTCTTTATTGAACAGGTTGTTCCATCGCTCAACGATCAGACGGCTTCCACCGTTTTCCATACTGTATCAGTTGACTTCCTCCATTGCTCATCTTGTCACTTGTTCTTTGGTGCTTAAAGCTTTTAGTTATTGAACTTTCATCTTTTAAATGTTTTTATGTTCATTCTTAATTTTTATTTTCTAGTTTGTACCTTTATGTAATTTTTACCTTTGTATGTTCTAACTCCTTAACTGGGTCAGTTCTTAAACACACACATATTTATACAACAACATCATCATCAACAAATGCAGCCTTTTCTAGGCCACCTAGTATAGGTGGCCAGGACGAGTACAGCTTTGCTGATCATATATATATATATACTATATATATATATAGAGAGAGAGAGAGAGAGAGAGAGAGAGAGAGAGAGAGACTCATTCACTTTACCATTATACTATACACCTAAACTTAAGCCTTATGTTATTCCCTTTATTGAACCACTAAATTACATTAGCTGCTTTTGAGCCAAGTAAATCGCTTTCATTGTCCTATTGCCTGGATAAATGGACTCATGCATCATGATATAAACTACCCTTGTATACGCTACTATGTAATTAAAGCTGAAACTTATTGTCTTTATTGCAATTATGCGAAAGAAGCACATAAATTTCATGGTATAAATCTGCATGCTTGTATATCTATACACACATTTCTACATGGATGTATATGTGATTTGAAGTTATTCGGACATTCAGAATGTTTATGGAAAACAATACCCATGTAATCAACACTACTTTTTTATGTTTTATAAAGTTTTATAAAGTATTGTATAAATATGCAATATATATATATACTGTATATTATATATATATATACTATATATATATATATATATATATTTCTTCGTGACCAAAGGGTACTTCACTGTTGTTACAAGTTTCATGGATCAGAGTTCGATTCCTGCCGGCTAAAAGCTATTGTCTTTTGAGTGGTTTCGCCTGTGGCTCTAATCAAAATGTATGGCTTATTTGGATATATATATATATATATATATATGTATATATATATATACACATATAAATAAATAAATAAATAAATATATATATATATATATATACTGTATATATATATATATATATATATATATGAAGAGGTATGACAATACGAAAGCGCTAGTCCAAGAATTTCGTTTTTCTGATCCTTCCTCCAGCATAGTGACAAATATATATACATGCATATATATATATATATATATATAGAACAGACCTTTACCAATATACACCGTGTAGTATTTAGCATATACACAAACATAGCCTCAGAAAATGAAGTAAGCATGCAATAACTCTTGGTGCGGCTTAATATCCTTTGTTCCTCATACCCATTTACTGATATTTTTGGTTACGTGATATTTGTTTCTTATTTGTGTGTGGATGTGTGTGTATATACAACAGCATCAACAAAAACAGATGCAGCCGTCTCTAGTTCACTGAAGGACAAAAAGGCCTGAGGCATATCCTCATTCATGTCTGGAATTTGGCCAGACACACACACACACACACACATATATATATATATATATATATATATGTGTGTGTGTGTGTGTGTGTATGTATGTATGTATGTATATATATGTGTGGTGTGCGTGTGTGTATGTACATATATGCATTAGCTTATGTATTTCCACGCTAATACTGTTCCTTTGTCACATAGTGTCATTTTGTTATCACAAAAAGAATGATTAAGAAAAGATTGTCAAACTAGTCAATAGTTATATTGATAATATGAGCTAATAAACATCAAAATCCTCTATAATAATTAAAAGTGATATGTAAACTGTGAAGAGATTATACCTCGGAATTTTCTCAAAAACATATCATTTACTATTGATATCTGGGTTTATTATAGTATTATAAAGATCGTTCACTATGCTAACATTGGGAGGGAATACTGCTGTGAAACATTTGTGTTTGTGAGTTTGTGTATGTTGGAGAGAGAGAGAGAGAGAGAGAGAGAGAGAGAGAGAGAGAGGTATTTTTAAATGATCAAGGTTAGGTATTGTACTAATCCATTTCACAGTTTACCCAATACAAAAATAAAAGGATTTGGATGTTCTTCTTTAACTCTAATCAAATGTTATTCGAATCACCTTGGCGCAATTTAATCATTGTTTTTCATAACGTTAATATTACAACAAAAATGCAGATATTTACCTCCTATCATCTGAAACTTTTTTATAAATTGCCAGTATACCTTTTCAAAACAAATACCCAAAACCAAAACGAGACATATAATGTAAAACGCACATTATAAAGTCATCGTAGTTCAAGGCATTGATTGCGTGAGAGGATCGAGTCTCCTTTCCTAAGGAATGTCTCCTTTCCTGTTACTCCTAACCAGCCAAATGGACAAAGAATGACACCAAGGATCTGATCCAACATAATGTTGTCCTCGTGAATAGCCAATAGACGAATGTAGACGAATGTAACTCAGCGGATCACAGGGGATATAATCCGGTGTAATCCTTTAATGATGGCTGTATCACCCCATAGGAATCATTGTAATAAAAGGGAAATGAAGGAAGGGATTACGTGATTATGAGGGATTACTGTAATTCCTATTGCTGGAGTCACTTTTTTCCCCGCTGGTGTTCATGAAATTGTTTTGGGAGACTACCCAGTGAAAGGCCATTTATAACCAATTATCAATGTTTGCGTGAAGAAAGGCACCAATGACGGCAGTAAATTTTGGGAGAATGAGGAGCAGTAAATTATTTTGTGTAAATGGTTATTTCTAATCTTGTTTTGAGAATTTTGAGTCATTTTAAATATTACAGATTATTGGTTTTTAAACTGTGATAGTGACATTTTGTTTAATACAGTTTAATTGGAATATTAAAATGAGACATTCTTGTCAATCATTGAGAGAGAGAGAGAGAGACGAGAGAGAGAGAGAGAGAGAGAGAGACTGACTATGAAGTAAGGAGTAAAATTTATTTAAAATTTCTTGATCGATTGCTATTTGTTTTTATTTCTTTGTTACACCATCCCAATTCCAATGTAAATTTTTGTAGTTTCTTTCATTATTGCATAATTTTAAAGAATATATTTACACAATATTCCTGAAAAATTACATAGTCTGAACATTCAGGAATCTAAATCTATTATCCTAAATTAGGAAAATGATGCCATAATAACATCAATCCTCAGGATGAAATAAATAATGTCATTCAAGTTTAGAAAAAATTAAATCTAATACACGATATTGCAGAAAACCTTTAAAATCGTTTATAGATTTTTTTTTGTCTTTTTCGTATAATGAGAAGACTAACTGTTAAAGAAAAGTTTATGAAAGTTGGGCAATTGTTTAATGGAACCAAATTTTAAGGTAGATAACCATCCTTTTTTTCTTTCTCTTTTGCAGGTGAATGGACAGTTTAGTTCTTAAATGTGCCTCGACCTAGGTGAGTTACAATTAATAATTACTTGATATATGCATTGTACGTGTGATGATGATGTGCACTTATCTATTATATACAGTATATATGTATATATATATATATATATATATGTGTGTGTATATATATATATATATATATATAGAGAGAGAGAGAGAGAGAGAGAGAGAGAGAGAGAGAGAGAGAAGTATATGTTCCCAAGTTCTCAGGTCTGATAGACTTTACCGAAACACGCCGTATCACTCACTGAGCACTGGTTGGGTTAGTGAGTTCGAGGCC
>NC_090752.1:94955728-94994036 GCF_036898095.1 Palaemon carinicauda | reverse complement strand
TATATTATATATATATATATATATATAAATATATATATATATAAATGTGTGTGTGCGCGCGTGTGTGTGTATGTGTGTTTTGTATTTGTAGTGGATAGTTGAGACGTCAAATGATTATACAGAATTGAAATATGGCAACTCGATTTGTAACATTTGTATGCTTTTGCTAACAAAGGCAGCCCTTTAATGCCTGATTCGCTAAGGTTTGAGAATGCTCCGCCCATTTCGTAGCAGTAGTAAGAGGAGCAACACCTTGTCTGTTTTGTCATGGGAACACTAGAGACATCTGACGAAAGATTTCCCTTGAGTATCGGCGTTCTTTTGATTCTAACTGTACATAGAGTAATACCGATCTCGCTAAACTGATGTGTAGTCTGATTTTTGTATGTTATTTCAGGCGATTTGGTTTCCAAACATTCACTTAACCTAGCCATTGTCAGAAATATATATATATATATATATATATATATTATATATATATATATATATATATATATATATATATATATATATATATATATATATATATATATATATATATATACCGTATTTCCCGTGTCATAAGACGCACCTTTTTTCACGAAAAATTACCCCCAAAATCACCCTGCGTCTTAACACTAAAAAAAAGTTGTATTGGGGCGTTTGACACACCTCAGACACCAAACTATTGACTTACAAGCTCTCAAAGCCACGAGAGATAAAATATAAACCTACAATTATCATTCATATAATATAAATGCGTTCATTTTTATATTGCACTTCATTTAATGAAGTACACTAGCAAATGATTTGTTTATTTTGGTAATCAGCTGATGACTCGCTAACCCCCTTCCACAAGTAAACATGCCAACTAGTGGTCTCGTAGCAGACGACACTATGAGATAGTGGTTTATTCAGTATATAGCTATTTTCTCATATTTTGTTATTTTGTAATAAAGCAATATATTAATAATGACTTTGCTGCCTGAGTTCCAAAATAATACAAAGTGACAGTTGCTGAATACGTCCTTGGCAAAATCTTCTGTTAGTTGAGTGCAGTATTACCAAGTTAGCAGAAAAGTAACTAGACCCAGAATCACATAAACAGTAGCGAAAGTATTCCACCTAAAAGAATTTATAGATTCCTATAATCAATAACTACTTTTTGTGTGAATAATTATAGGGTATATGAGGAATTTTGGAACTCACTAGAATTTTACAGCTTTACCAAATTTTTTTAAAGAACCTTTGGCAACGCTGCTTTCATGTAAACAACACTTGAAACACCAAGCACTATTGAGTAAACGTGTAGTTGTAATGGATACTACGACTGGTTTAGTTGCTTCTTATAAGAATATATAACAGAATTGGGATAATCGGCATATAGCTAATAAATATTAACTTGAACATTTCATAATACACCCAAAATAAGAAAAGTTACTGTGCCAGACAGTAGTCACGCTAGAGTCGCTGACCATGGATTTGTGCTAAGAAGTTTTTAAAATCCTAATTTTTTTTTCTAAAACTGCCTTGCTAATTTGAGGGTGCGTCTTACCACTTGTAGCGTCTTATCACACGGGAAATACGGTATATATATATATATTTATGTATATATATATATATATATATATATATATATATATATATATATTATATATATACTATATATATATATATATATATATATATATATATATATATATATATATATATATATATATATATTATATATATATATATAGCCAGACACTTGTTCTTCATTAGATAGGGGATATGCTTTGCGAGAGACAGGGTCAGGTAGGCACTCCTATCTTGCTCGAATTAGCCAAGAATTATTCTTTAGGCTTTAAAGTTTCATTTAATTGTGTTGCAAAACAGGATTTTCCGTCTAGTTTTGAAGTTTTTTGAGACATTTAATGTTTTTCTTTCATTCACAAATTCATCGGATACTCTTTTGTCTCTTGTTTCAGTTTACTTCTGCTTGTTAATCTTATATTTTAAACAGCAAAGTGTTATATTATCTCTGGTTTTAATTTTGTTCTTAGTTCATCGACTCCCTTCTTTTAAATTCTGGTGCTCGTCATCTTTCTCGTTATGAAATTATTCAAATTATTACAATTAGAATTATTAAAATTATCATGTTACTTATTTGTGTTTTTGGGAAGTTGAATAATCATCATCATCTTCATTGTCAACCTCATCATACCGTCATCTAATTATTAGCAGTCATTCAGATAACCAGACAATAAGCTGAGAAGAGTTTATGTAGTTTTTTCCTTTTTACAATTTTAACGAAATTATATAAAAAAAAACTAAACTTAAGAATATGTATTACGAACTATATTTAGAGCTAAGGGTTTACTAGCCTTTTGGCTAGTACAGAGATAACGTGTTCGCTTAGCATTTGCATAGCAACAGATCTATCCCTGCCCGTACCGTGAGTTTGAGGCCGGATGTTTACTGGGGAGGCCACTACTGTGCTTGGGCACCACAGTAGGGGTTTGGGCTTCCTCGGCTGACGTTCTGGTGAGCATCTATTCTGATGATACTGGAACTGAAACTAGACACCTTACTGTAAACTTGAACTAAAACGAAAAAACACTTTTTATTATTGGGTTTCAAAGTGGAGATATATCTTCCGAGTGAAGCCAAGCAAAGCTAATTTTAGTTTCCTCAAGGGGAAATTGAATTTGAAAGGTTTGTTCTAATCAGTCGTGTAGTGGCCGTGTAGCTTCTTCTCTCTTCTCCTGTCTCCTGAGGATTCATATCGATTTTCAATACCTGCAAAGGATAACTCCACTTCGGAATGAAATTGCGACTGTCTCTCGAAGTAGGTTTTACTGTCCGTATATTTGATTGTCTGTCTTGCTTTTAGTCACCGGACGATTTTACGCAGAAACTATATTTATTGAAAAAATATTTATTAATTCATCAAAAAAAAAACGAGAGGACAGACAGACAGACGAGAGAAATATCAACCAAGACTTCATAGGCCTGTTAGGCCGCTGACAGAAAATTAATGGTAATTATATCCACCATTAGGAACGTAATGCTGTTGTACCAGGAAAATTTACATATACTATAGTTGCTGGCAACAGAAACAGTCAGCCTCGTGTTAAGAATGGAGTAAATATGAGTCCTTTCATGTTGAAAGTAAAATGTAAGTTCCTTCCTCCAATCAAAAGCCCCTCTCGTAACTTGGGCCTGACAGACATGCTCTTAGTAAGAGCATATAACGAAAACTGGCATTATTATTATTATTATTATTATTATTATTATTATTATTATTATTACTTGCTAAGCTACAATTCTAGTCGGAGATGCAGGATACTATAAGCCCAGGGGCTCTAACAGGGAAAATATCCTAATGAGGAAAGGAAATAAAGAAAACTAAAATATGTTTAACTATAGTAACAACAGTAAAATAAACATTTCCTATATAAATTATTAAAACTAACAAAACAAGAGGAAGAAAAATAATATAGAATAGTGTGTCCGAGTGTACCCTCAAGCAAGAGAACTCTAACTCCAGACAGTGGAAAGACATGGAACAGAGGCTATGGCACTACCCAATACTAGAGAACAATGGTTTGATTTTGGAGTGTCTTTCTCCTAGAAGAACTGCTTACCATAGCTAAAGAGTCTCTTCTATCCTTACCAAGAGGAATGGAGTCACTGGACTATTACCTTGCAGTAGTTAAACCCTCAAGCGAAGAAGAATTGCAGGGAGGGTATTGAGGAAGAGATCGTACAGGTGAACTTGAAACACATAAGACCATTGTTCTAGACTAAATTTAAACAAGTGGTTATCATACTTTTCCCCCTAAATGGAATGTTTTGATTTTGAAAGGAACTTTATATATATATATATATATATATATATATATATATATTATATATATATATATATATATATATATATATATATATATATATATATATAGAGATCCAAATACTTCTCCATGTTCTTGAGGAAACAAATATTCATGGGTCTATCAATACGCGCAAAACTATAAGCATATACCGTACGTGTTTCATACACGGTCATACACTGTAATGCTATTGTTTATTTTTTTATCTCTCGCTCTCCCCGCACTAATAGTAGAAACAACAGTGTATGAGCGTGTATGAAACACGAGCGATACATGTTTATTATAATATTCATGAATATTAACTGGTAATAAAATTCCGCCTACGGTCTGTCAAGATCAAACTTTTACAATACTTCTTTTTTGGCCATTCTCGGGTTTCGTTTGCGAGGGAGCTGCTACCTGTCGGGGATTTTGATAAGTTTGCCGGACGAAAGTTTTCTTTCAGGATGATTTCAACGCTTGCTTTTGGCATACGAGAGAGAGAGAGAGAGAGAGAGAGAGAGAGAGATTCACCCTGCAGCATTTATTTTAAAATGTCTACGCTTTTAGTGTACATATCGAATATCATATATATTTAACGACTTATCTTGTACAAACATGTTTGGAAATGACTTGTCGTATGGTAAAGCGAAAAGAATCAGATGATTTATCCCCAAACCTGATGGTAAACTTTCTTCTCATTGTTTGATGAAAGTGGTATATATTTCCTCAGGTTAGAGGGCATTTTTTAATCATGAAAAACTTTATTAATACATTTTAAACCGTGTTATTGTAAAAAGCTTCCATTTCATTCCGGTGAACGGTACCATTTTCACGCTCTTGAATGTTTTAATTAATTTTTGTCTAAGGAAATGTGGTTATTGGAATAAAATCTTATATTTCACGTTTTGCATCTTCCCGACAGCTTGTTGGATATCCAAAAAATATAACTATAATATTAGATGAAACAAACGTTTCAAAGAAACGCCATTTCCATGGGGGAGAACAGACGATAGAAAAAGCGAATGGAGTTGAAACAAGATTCCAACGCAAGAGGATGGAGGAAAAAAAAAAAACTATGGGACCCTCCAGCTTCCCTTACCTCGTTAACGGAATCCGGGAATGTTCCATATCTTTTTATGATTCCGAAAAGGGGAAAACCTATAAGAACTTTTCAAGAAACGCTCTTGGAACTCCGAAGCTGAACATTATATTCCTTTTCGAAAGTCTATCTTTGGACATTTTTTGCCTCATAAGTAATATATTTATTGTTAATTTCGCTTTTGCTATTTTAAAAGATTTTATGTGATATGCTTTCCTGGCTTGTATCGTGAGAGAAGGATTTCTATTGACATATTTTAACGTTTCTTAGTCCCCATACTGAATAGTTTCTCTCTCTCTCTCTCTCTCTCTCTCTCTCTCTCTCTCTCTCTCTCTCTCTCATTAATCTTCCAGGGTATGTAGCCTACCTACGTATGTCGCTAGTAAAATTTGATCGACTGGAAAACAACGATGCCAAGTTAAAAATTTTATTAGAAGAAAATATCATGCAATTATGTTATCTAAAAAATTTTGGCTTTATATATATATATATATATATATATATATATATATATATATATATATATATATATATATATATATACATACATCTATATATGAATATATATATGGATGTGTGTGTATATATATATATATATATATATATATATATATATATATATATATATACTCACACATACATCTATATATAAATATATATATGGATGTATATATATATATATATATATATATATATATGTATATATATATATATATACAGTATATATATACATATATATATATATATATATATATATATATATACTGTATATATATATATATATACATACATATATATATATATATATATATATATATATATATATATATATATATATATATATATAACGATGAGATATTTCGATAGTTAAGTAACTGAATTAGAATAAGGAAAGGAAACCAATTCTGAAGATTAAATAGAGGATTTTAAGATGGATTGACCCTTGATATATATATATATATATATATATATATATATATATATATACACATATATATATATATATATATATATATATATAAATGGTGGTGAATGTTTACACTTCTAACGCCTGTATCTTGAAACTGCCGGATTCAGAAAACAGACTTTGCAATTGTCTCACGATTGTTTTTATTTGGGAAGTGAAGAAGCTTTTTCAGGAGCAGGCCAGTCTATTTTGTTGCATAAGCTATACGTATGAAACACATAAAAACGTCTATAAAGCTGCTCTTGAAGTAGCCAATGAGTATAGAAATGAAAATAACAGGAGATAAAAGTAATTTAAAATCACCATAAATGCAACAGCTGGGATTTGTCACCAATCGTTTAATTCTTCAATTGATGCCCATTGGCTATTGTCTGCTAAAGCATGTCAGTCACTGCTGACAAATCATTCGTGTTTACTGATTGATTCATTGGGGGATCTTTTGCAGTTCTTCGGCGGCCTCGTTCAGTAAAAAGCATAAAAGGAGAACGCTATCAAGAAGGTTTTTGGCGAAGACTTGTAAAAAAAGGTTTAATTTTGTCTAATTTATCAAGATAAGATTGACACTTTTGGTGTTAGCTTAGCATAGAAATTAATTAAGGTGGATTTCTCCCTTTTACCCTTGTTCGCTGTTTTCCATTCACCTACTAGCTCTCTCTCTCTCTCTCTCTCTCTCTCTCTCTCTCTCTCTCTCTCTCTCTCTCTCTCTCTCTAAACTCTTAAAGGGATAACATATGCAGATCACAACAATCTATTCAAGCTTAGCACAAATCAGTCTACAGGTAACGGATACAAACTGGAATTGAAAAGATACAACACCTCTCAATGTGGCAATTTCTTAACATACAAAATAGCAAATACTTGGAATATTTTTCCAGCGATGTAGTAAACAGTTACATGGTAAACGAGCACAAGAAAGAGTTAGACAAGATCTTAAGAACATTCTGAATGGTTAAAGTAAGTCGCTTTACCAAAGAGCAAATGGAGTCTCCGAGTATGGACTAAAAAGTCTTTGAGACATCTCTCTCTCTCTCTCTCTCTCTCTCTCTCTCTCTCTCTCCAGGCAATTTTCAAGTTCTTATAAAAGGAGAGCCCAACTGTAGTTGACTAAAGGCCGATTCACACGACCCATTTTCTTTCCGACAGTCTGGGTCTTGGCTAACCGCCGTCGAAATGTTGTACATTTACACGAGGCGTTCCGTATCCGTTTACCAGCGCGCGGTTTTCATTGTATACTTAGAATCTGTCACGTTAGGACCGAGTAAATTACGATAATTTTGATACTATAAGATGTTGGTTGATAACTGTGTTGATAAAATAAGTTATGTAACTTCATAATGCTTTATGCACCATGCCAAGAATATTAAAACTGCGATAAACTCACCTGTTTTATTTAATGCCTCTCCAGTCATTTTCCATATCTTTTATATATGTAAATTATTTCTATACATCTTGTTTGCCATGTCAAACATCTCCTCATACCCTTGAAAAAGTTCAACTATACCTCTAATACATGGTGTCAACAACAAACTTAACTAATTTCTATGACTCTATACTATGAGGAAAAGTCGGGGTCATAGGCCACGAAACGAACGGGTACATTACAGGTCCTCGTTCACACAAAACATCATCCACCCGTTGGTTGGGACGGGTGGCTAACGTCCGTCAAACCGGACGAGGTTTCTTGGAAAGAAAGCCGAGCCGACTCGGACGGCTGACGTCCGAGGGCCGCCGTCTGCCTGACGGGTCGTGTGAACAGTTGCATTTGAATACACGTAAGAAAGCTAGACGCCGGTTAACCGACGGCCAGCCTGTCGGAAAGAAAACGGGTCGTGTGAATAGGTTTTAACCTGGCGTTTATCATCCAACTACTTCAATTTTAGTGTTGCCTTTCACTGCAGGAGGAAATAGACAACACGATTCATATCTGACAAATATATAAATTTAACATTAAGCCAAATATTATCTCTCATCTAAATTAAGACTATTATGCATTGTATAGTCTTTTCAAGTCTCCTTTATCTTTCGATCTCATTAGTCCCACTGTATGGTAGGGTCGGCAGCTTGAGTTAATTTTCTCTTTCTTCTAATCCTTGCATCCTCTTCCCCCAGTCCCACTTCACCCATATCCCTCCTCAACACATCCATCCATCTGATCTGCTGTATAATCATTTCAAGTAATAAATATCAATAACTAAACTTTTGGCTTCTCTCATTACACGTGTGTCTATAGGCCTACCTAATACCTTATAGAGATGAGTTTGTTATTGTCATTGTGTTGGCCACTTGGTAACGTCCTTGCCTGGGGATTGCCAGACTGGGTTTCGAGTCCCGCTCTAACTCGTTAGCTCCTTTGGTCGCTGCAACCTTTCCATCCTTGTGATCTAAGGATGGGGTGTTTGGGGGAGCCTATAGGTCTATGTGCTGAGTTATCAGCAGCCATTACCTAGCCTTCCCTGGTCCTAGCTTGGTGGTAGAGTGGACGTTGGGGTTGATAATATGTATATATGGTCAATCTCTATGGCATTTCCTGCTTTCTGGGGCTTTGTCAATGTCCTTTGCCTCTGCCATTCATGTGTGGCCTTTAAATCTATAATACTTGTAGCAACAAATGATGGCACTTAATAATTCATGATGCGTTTTTGCGTGATTTCTACCATTTTTTTAAAGGGAGCCTAAACTTCACTTTTTAGTAATGCTTATTCCAGTGTGGCAGCTTCTGTAAATATGAAAACAAAATTCAGTATGTTTTGGGAAAACTTTTCTCATTCATTCATTGCATCTTTAATTCCTAGCTATCTTTCATTTTATGAGAGTTATTTTATTCTCATTGGTGTCTCGCAATGAAAGTGTTTACCAGTTTTCTGCTTAATTGGCTTTTTAAGATACAGAAAAAAATATTCTTGTTAGACAATATCCTTTGGTATATATATCTTTTGCTTACCAAATTTTTAAACTGGCACTTTTACCTGTTTGACCAATACTTTATTTATATTTAATAACCTCTTCCTGATAAATGTTTTTTTTTGCAAATTTTGGAGAACGTGAAAATGTCCAAAGGGTAGTCATCTTTTTTTTCTTTTTTTTTTCGAACAGACATGTATTTGCTGCTTTTACAAATGAGTGAAACTTACAGTCTACGTCATGAATCTAGTAACGTCTATTTTTAGCCACGACGTATATATGATATTTATTGTAGTGTCTATTTCAAGCCTCGACGTATATATATATATATATATATATATATATATATATATATATATATATTATATTATATATATATATATATATATATATATATATATATATATATATATATATATATATATATATATATATGTATATACAGTATATATATAGTTCAGAGAATATATCAGAAAATTACTTGCGTGCTATTACTTTCGTTTTCTCTTTTTATTCATATCTTTTGCCTTTGTTAAAAAGGTTTCTCGCATCGTGCCTCCCTCCCCTCCTCCCCCTTTAGTCAGTACTGGCGTGACAGCCAATAGCAAAACATATTGGAGGCGTTGAAAGGGTAACCCCTATTTGTGTCTTTGCACTGTTTACATTCAAACACAAGGCTTTGTGGGAAACGTGAAAACAAATGTTGGAACTCTGCTCTCCTGCAACAAGAAGTACCGCTTTCAAAAGGTTTCTCGAATTTTTTTTTTACTTTTATAATTTCTCCCATAAGTGAGAATTGGGATTTTTTTTCTTTTTGATCATTTTCAACTATTGTATCCAGTAATATAAGTAAGTTAGAAACTGTTGTTTAACGAACTTTGTTTTGGATCTTTTCAATGACATTAGTCAAGAAATTCCTCATTCTAAAGGTATTATTTCTTTTTAACTTTTATAACTTCTCCCATAAGTGAGAGTTAGGATTTTTTTTATATGTATTTTTGTGGTTTTTCTAACTGTTGTGTCCAGTCCTATAAGTAAGCTGAAAACAGTTTTTTTCCTTTTTAATGAACTGTGTTTTCAATCTTTTCATTGATATTATTCAAGAAATTCCTCTTACTAAAGCTTTTATTTCTTTTTAACTATTGTATCTTCTCCAAAAGTGTTAGTTAGGAACATTTTTTTTCTTTAATGAACTTTGTTTTGAAACTTTTCAATGATATTAGTAAAGAAATTCTTCATTCTAAAGGTTTTATTTTTTTTAACCATTGTATCCTCTCCAAAAGTGTGAATTAGTAAAATTTTTTTTTTCAGTGAACTTCGTTTTTAAACTTTTCAATGATATTAGTCAAGAAATTCATAATTCTAAAGGTCTGCATTCTCAGAGTGGTTTCTAGTTCCATTTGCCTCAAATACAACATAAGATTGTGTATATACAGTATATACTGTACATATATATATATATATATATATATATATATATATATATATATATATATATTTATATGTATAGTTATATAAATCCCTCCACTTAGGCCTGTTTGTAGTCTTTCTATGCCAGTCCACGCCCGCAAACTTTCTTATTTCGTCAATCCGTCGTCTTCTCTTCCTTCCCTTGTTTCTTTTGCAATCTTTATGGGTCCATTCTGTTATTTCTTTTGTCCATCTACTATCTGTCATTCTCATTATTATATGTCCTGCCAACGTCCATTTATTTTTCTTACATGTCATTAGAATATCCTCTAATATAGTTTGCTCTCCTATTCATGTTGCTCTTTTTTCTGTCTCAGTGTTATTCCCATCATTATTCTTTTCATAGCTCCTTGATTTGTAACTAGCTCAGGTTCTAAGGCTTTAGTAAGGCTCAATGTGTATGTATGTGTGTGTTTATTTTATTCCTGATATTTATTATTATTATTATTATTATTATTATTATTATTATCACTAGCCAAGCTAGAACCCTAGTTGAAAAGGCAAGATGCTATAAGCCCAAGGGCTCCAACAGGAAAAAATAGCCCAGTGGGGAAAGGAAACCAGGAAATAAATAAGGAAATGAATAAACAATATAAGAAGTAATGAAAAAATAAAAAAAAATATTTAAAAAAAAACATTAACAACATCAAAACAGATAATTCATATATAACTATAAAAATACTTTTGTCAGCAATGAAAAATCATTGGCCCGCCTCTGGCCCAAATCTGGTAAGCCTTCGATGATCGTCCGGTCATTCTACCTCAGTTCCCGTAAACTTTTTCTATTAAACTTTTTACCAAAGTTATACCAATTATACTTCTCCAAACCTTCAAACTTTCTGTTCCTTTATTCTTTACCGGTCTCTACCTATTGGGATATTTTTGTGAGAGTCTGTGGACGAGAACAGAATTTTGGGTCTTCTACCGTTTATTTTTATTTATACTGTAGGTCATATATTATTATTATTATTATTATTATTTATTATTATAATTAATATTATTATTATTATTATTATTATTATTATTATCATCCAGGAGGGAAATTTTTTTAGGTTACAGTTTTTTGTAGAATGTGGTAGTTTAATCAGTATCATTAATTTGATAAAACACATCCCTTAAGATTTTTTTCCTTAGCAGGTCGCTTATATAGTAAAATTAAAGTCTTATTCCTCGTCTTACAGAGCAACATTCCATCAAATTACATGTTTAACAATTATACAATTGTCTCTGATTTGTTGAGTCATTACAGACGATTCGTTAATTGGTAGACCTTTCTCATACGAGTATAATACCGTAATTGTTTAGGTAGTAGGTTGGCCAGGGCACAAGCTACCTGTTGAGATACTACCGCTAGAGAGATATGGGGTCTTTTGACTGGCCAGACAGTACTACATTGGATCCTTCTCTCTGGTTACGGTTCCTTTTTTCTTTTGCCTACACACACACACACACACACACACACACACACACACACACACACTGAATAGTCTGGCCTATTCCTTACATATTCTTCTCTGTCTTCATACACCTGAGAACACTGAGATTACCCAGGGGTTAACTACTGTACTGTATTTGTTCAGTGGCCACTTTCCTCTTATTGCGAGTGGAAGAGACTCTTTAGCTATAGTAAGCAGCTCTTCCAGGAAACGGAGACTCCAAAATCAAACCATTGTCCTCTAGTCTTGGGTAGTGCCATAGCCTCTGTTCCATGGTCTTCCACTGTCTTGGGTTAGAGTTCTCTCACTTGGGGGTACACTCGGGCACTCTATTTTATCTTATTTCTTTTCCTATTATTTTGTTAAAGCTTTAATAGATTATATAGATGATATTCATTTTGGTGTTGTTACTCTTCTCAGAATGTTTTATTTTTCCTTGTTTCCTTTCCTCACTGGGCTATTTTCCCTATTGGAGCCCCTGCGCTTATAGCATTCTGCTTTTCCAGCTAGGTTGGTAGCTTAGCAAATAATAATAATAATAATAATAATAATAATGAGGTATCTCTTGGGTAAAGGGGACCTTAAGCTGTGCCGATTGCTTGGTGTTTCTAGTTGGGTGTCCTCTGCCATATTTCATAAAAGAATGTGGCTGTTGCATAATATTTAACGCTTTTATGATACGCTATTGTTAATTTCTAAGGTATTGATCAATTATTATTTATTTTAGAATTATCTTTTAGGGAACATGATAATATGAAATGCAATTTGAAAGATGGATTGACATCAGATCGATGTAAGAATTGGACGTCACTTCCTGGGCCTTGGGTGAAGGTTGGCAACACCAGGATTACTGGGCACGTTGGACGGGCTAAGCGTCGGGCGACTTTCTCTTTGAGATAATAGTCTTAAAAAGTCTTATACAATACCTACTCGGTAGTGTACCGCACGTGTTTCATACACGTTCGTACACTATGACGGTTTTGGTTTTTGTATCTTATCACTCGCTCTTTCCTGCATTGTTGTAGACCATTGTTTGAATTTTTGTGACGTTCTTGCTCACACATCACTGTATATAAACTCGGGGATTGTTTATTAAATATTAGTTGCGTTCACCTTGCCTCTCATATCACTTAACTGGCGCCTACGCACAATAGCCCCATCGATGGAAAATGGGGTTTAAGAAGCTTTCTATATGTAACGTCTTGGTAATCTCATTTTAATTAGAAATTGCTGGCAAATCGAGAAAGTGCTTAGAAGAGACATGTTATGTAGCGGGGATGATTCATTCACTTTTCTTATAGCCCTTCTACAAGCGGTAACGGACTTCTTCTTCCTTGGCCAAAACCCCGTGAAGAGAAGATTATGTATGAAATTGCCGGACCTGTAACTTTATTACATTCTGGGGAATATGTTGTAGTTATTATTATTACTTTTATTATTATTATTATCATTATTGTTATTATTGTACCTCAAAATATATTCCCGCAGTTCCATAAAAGAGAGAACAGATATATATATATATATATATATATATATATATATATATATATATATATATATATATATATATATATATATGTTACGGGCCACTGGTTCGAGTCCGGCCTTGGTTAAGGGACTCAAGGGCCATAACAAAACAAATAATAATGGTAGGTCGCCAGTCAGCAATAATACAATGAATACTGACAAATATATGTATTTACAATAACATTTAAATAAAAGTTAATAAAAGAAAAGGGGAGCACAACAGCTAATTATTTATATTGTAATTTATGCCACGAGGAGCTTCTGATGGAGTTTGGGGGGGACCGTGGAGGAAGCTCCAGCACAGCAATCACGTTCCCTGGAAGGGGGAAATAAATTGAATTATTATCAGCACACTTACTTCTACCGGCTTGGAACACGATGAAGTCGTGTGGTTAAAATCTTTAAGCAAGTTAAATGAAAATGCCAAGCTTAGGGATTTAAACGTTACACATGGGAATCAACACTGTCACAGGGTGAATTAATTAAAACTAGGACTAAACGGCACACGTGGTCTGGGTATAGGGGATAGGATACAAGGTTCAGTGGGTAGGATTTCTTTAGAGGATAAGGGAAAAATGGGGTGTGATAAGGATGGATGGGAGGTTGGGTAAGGATATTGAGAATCTCAAAATCAGACACCTTACCTTTAGTAAAAGGACTCTGATTTCCTTCCCTTGTGGAAAGATGTAGACAGAGGTCCTGCCTCCCTGATGTCTTGAGGGTGAAGAGCGATGGTATTTCCCTCAAGGACGTTGGGTGAAAAAAAGGAGATGTTCTCCTTATGGATGCTGGATCGCGAAGAAGGATCTCCAGTTTTCCCTGGGTAGATCAACCCCACTTGACCCCCAATTGAGGGGGGCGGGTAGGGGGGATTGGCCTGACCGGTGTCCTATTGGTCAGGCTTGGTCACGTGTCTCGTAGAAGGTAGCTGAAATTGAGATCTCAGGGGGAGTAGACTGGTATAGGATGGTGGGAGGGGGGTGAGGCTCTGGGTAGGGTCCCAAAACTCGTGGCATTTCACCCATGCTTGCTGGCGGGGTCTTTTGTTATTTGAAAAAAGGTGGCGTAATGACCGCCATTACTAACAGCCCCCCATTTTAGCAGAGATTTTGTCCTAAAACAGGACAAGAACTCTGCAAGCAAGGTCTGAAGCCACTAGCCTTAATGATTCCTCCCTCAGTGAGTCTCACCACGATAATGGATAAATATCTAAGCTGCAACTAGGGTCATCATTTTACGTTATTTTGACTGTAAATTAACTTTAAGTGCCACATAGAAATAAGTATGCTGGCTGTGAGGCAGCAACTGAAAAAATTAAAAAATGCAAAATTGAAAATTAAAATGTAAAAGATGGTTAAAGTTAAGTGACCTACTGCAGCGGTAGGCATAAAATTAAAGAAAATTGGCATAGATGCAAAAAAAGGATAAAATAAATACATGAAAATGAATTAAATACAAATAATGATGCCAAGATGGCTCCTCAAGTCTATCTACCTGGGGAGACACCAAGGCCAATTAATATTTTTTCATACAAACTAAATTTACCTACTTACTATGACTACAGGCTATGGTTATGGCACTGTGCCCTGAGCACTAATGTCTGGAGAGGACATCTGCTATTTTATTATCTGTGCCTCTTATGTGCTCGACCTTCCAATTGTAGTCTTGGAGGTCCATGCACCACCTCATGAGTCTCTTATTCTTATTTCGGAACTGCGTCAAGTAAGTCAGTGGGTTATGGTCCATGAGGACTGTGAGTGGGAACTCATGGTCAGCATGATATGATTCGAAATGCTTCAGTGACAAGACCATGCCTAAGAGCTCTTTCTCAATAGTACTGTACCTAGTTTGAGCAGGGTTCAGTTTCTTTGAGAAGTATGCAATAGGGTGTCGGACTTGATCTTCCTCCTGCAGGAGGACAGCTCCCACCCCTATGTCACTGGCATCCACAGCGAGAGTGAAAGGTTTAGTGTAATCTGGTGCACGGAGCACGGGACGGCTCATTAAAATGCCTTTTAGGTGGTCATAGGCCGCCCGGCATTCATCCGTACAGCAGAACAGCTTTTTTTCCTTTGAACAAGTCTGTGATGGGAGCGGCTACCTGAGAAAAGTTGGGCACAAACCTCCGGAAGTACTGTACCATCCCCAGGAATCGTTGGGCTTCCTTCTTAGTCCTAGGGTAGGGCATCTCTTGTATTGCACGGATATTTGCATCTTTGGGCATTATTTTGCCCCTTCCTACTTGGTGGCCCAGGTAGGTAATCTCAGTCCCGCCAAACGTGCATTTTTTGAGGTTGATGACCAAATTTGCCTTTTGGAGGGCCCTCAGCACCTTCCCTAGGGTTTGGAGGTGTTCTTCCCAGGCCTTGGAGAAAATGACGATGTCATCTAGGTAGACCACACAGTTGGAAATTCAGGCTAGTACCTTGTTCATGAGTCTCTGGAAGCAGCTGGGTGCGTTCCTAAGACCAAAAGGCATTACTCGACACTGGTAAAGTCCATCTCGGGTTATGAATGCGGTCAGTGGCCGCGACTCCTCTGCTAGTGGTACCTGCCAGTAGCCCTTTTCTAGGTCAATCTTACTTAGATAAGGTGATTCACCTAAGCTCTCCAAGCAATCCTCGATGCGAGGGAGTGGGTAGGACTCAGGTTTTGTCACCGCATTCAATTTGCGGAAATCTATACATAGCCTATCCCCCCCTCCCTCTTTTGGCACTAGGACCACCGGTGATGCCCATGGACTTTCACTTTCCTCAATGAGACCTAAGCTGAGCTGCAATTTTATCTGTTCCGACACCCTTTCAGCCCGTTGGGGGTTTAACCGATAATAATTCTGGCGGATCGGACACGTTCCTGGGACCAAGTCAATCTTGTGTTCTAGTTGTTGGGTGTGACCCAGTGTGTCTCGCACTACCTGTGGGTGCTGTAGCAGGAGGTTCTTGACAATATCCCTCTTAACAGTGTCCAACGCAGGGGTGACCAGCTTAAAGTTGGCCAGGACCTCGGAGTTGCTCTCGGGTGAGTGGACCTGGGTAACAGTACCCACCACATTGGCCCTTTGTTGATAGGGCTTAAGCAGGTTGATATGGAGCCACTTGGCTCGCCTTATGCCACAATCCACTAGATAATTTAATTTACCCTTCTTCCCAAGAATCTTGTGGGGGCCCGTAAATTTTGTGCTTAACGGTCTCTGTTCTCCTGGGCGGAGAACCAGAACTTGGTCTCCCACCTCAAAACTTCGATCCTGGGCTTTACGATTTACGTGACCTTTTGTGATGCCCTGTACCTTCGCCTCGGAAGCCTTGGCAATTTCCCAGGCAGTTCGTAACTTAGCCTGTATATCTGGCAGCTCTTCCACCCAGGAGGCCTTGGAGGAGTCCTCCCAAGCTTCATAGAGTATGTCAAGTGGCCCACGTGTGGAGTGAGCGTACAACAACTCAAAAGGGCTGTATCCTGTGGTTTCTGAGCGTGCTTGGCGGAGGGCGAACAGAGCGTAAGGCAAGTTCTCCTCCCAATCCGAAGAGCCAGCCTCCCCTAACTTCGTCAAGACTGTTTTTAGTGTTTGGTGGGAGCGCTCCACGAGTCCTTGGCTCTCTGGGTGATATGCCGTAGAGGTCTGGTGGTGGACACCATGGTACTCCATTGCTGCCTTAAACTCTCTTGCCATGAAGTGAGAGCCCTTATCCGACTGGACTGTGGCTGGGAACCCAAACCTACAAAAATATTGTGTCAGGCCCCTGACAGCATGACTGGCATTGGCGCACCTGGTCGGTACAGCTTCGAGGTAGCGCGTGAACCGATCAATCATGGTTAATAAGAAACGATTTCCACGCTTACTACGGGGCAGGGGACCCACATAATCCACTAGTACATCATGGAAGGGGATACCTGCAGATGGAATGGGTTGGAGAGGAGCCCGCGGCACCACCTGGTTTGGGTTACCGGCAACTTGGCACGGATGGCAGGAAGCTACGTAAGCCTTAACACTCTTCTGCAATCCCGGCCAGAAGAAATGAGGCTGGATCAGGTGGGTAGTGCGTTTCACACCAAAGTGTCCTCCCAATCCCTCATGAGCCATACGTAGCACCGCCAAGCGGAGATTACGGGAAACAACTACTTGCCGGCAAAGGGCTTCTGCAGGATCGTGAGGGCCTCGGGTGACTCTGAAGAGCACCCCTTCCTTCAGCAGGAAATTCTCCTTTGAGAGGTTAGTCATCTCTGCTTCGTCTGAGTAAGCAGCTTCCCTGTAGGTTTTCAGCGTCTCGTCCAACAACTGAGATTTGATAAGCTCCGTCCGACTCCCGAGGTCCTCTGGGGAAATGGACGCTTCTCCCTCAGACTCCCCCGAGACCCCTGGGCTCGTATTTGGGTTAGCTTCATTCCCTGTGGTGGTGAGCAGCACCGCTCCTTCCGAATAGGTTTCCGGGGTACGAGGCTCAGACTCATTGCTATATTATTATTATTATTATTACTATCCAAGCTACAACCCTAGTTGGAAAAGCAAGATGCTATAAGCCCAGGGGCTCCAACAGGGAAAATAGCTCAGTGAGGAAAGGAAATAAGGAAATAAATAAATGAAGAGAACATATTAACAATAATTCATTCTAAAATAAGAAACAACGTCAAAACAGACATGTCATATAATAAACTATCAACAACATCAAAAACAAATATGTCATAAATAAACTATAAAAAGACTATGTCTGCCTGGTCAACAAAAAAGCATTTGCTCCAACTTTGAACTTTTGAAGTTCTACTGATTCAACAACCCGATTAGGAAGATCATTCCACAACTTGGTCACAGCTGGAATAAAACTTCTAGAGTACTGCGTAGTATTGAGCCTCGTGATGGAGAAGGCCTGGCTATTAGAATTAACTGCCTGCCTAGTATTACGAACAGGATAGAATTGTCCAGGGAGATCTGAATGTAAAGGATGGTCAGAGTTGTGAAAAATCTTATGCAACATACATAATGAACTAATTGAACGACGGTGCCAGAGATTAATATCTAGATCAGGAATAAGAAATTTAATAGACCGTAAGTTTCTGTCCAACAAATTAAGATGAGAATCAGCAGCTGAAGACCAGACAGGAGAACAATACTCAAAACAAGGTAGAATGAAAGAATTAAAACACTTCTTCAGAATAGATTGATCACCGAAAATCTTGAAAGACTTTCTCAATAAGCCTATTTTTTGTGAAATTGAAGAAGACACAGACCTTATATGTTTCTTAAAAGTAAATTTACTGTCGAGAATCACACCTAAAATTTTGAAAGAGTCATACATATTTAAAGAAACATTATCAATACTGAGATCCGGATGTTGAGGAACCACCGTCCTTGACCTACTTACAATCATACTTTGAGTTTTGTTAGGATTCAACTTCATACCCCATAATTTGCACCATGCACTAATTCTAGCTATATCTCTATTAAGGGATTCACCAACCCTAGATCTACATTCAGGGGATGGAATTGATGCAAAGAGAGTAGCATCATCTGCATATGCAACAAGCTTGTTTTCTAGGCCAAACCACATGTCATGTGTATATAGTATAAAAAGTAATGGGCCAAGAACACTACCCTGTGGAACACCGGATATCACATTCCTATAATCACTATGGTGCCCATCAACAACAACTCTTTGAGATCTATTACTTAAAAAATCAATAATAATGCTAAGAAACGACCCACCCACTCCCAACTGTTTCAGTTTGAAAACAAGGGCCTCATGATTAACTCGGTCAAAGGCAGCACTAAAATCAAGGCCAATCATACGAACTTCCCGACCACAATCAAGGGATTTCTGTACAGCATTGGAGATTGTAAGAAGGGCATCACATGCTCCAAGGCCTTTACGAAAACCAAATTGCAAACTAGGGAGTAGATGATTACCTTCAGCAAACCTATTAAGACGTTTTGCCAGAAGACGTTCAAAAACTTTAGATAATATGGGAGTTATTGAAATTGGGCGGAAATCAGTGGGACTTGAGCTACCACAAACACATTTACATAGAGGAGTAACATTACCAATTCTCCAACTAGTGCTAAAAGCTCCTCTTCTTGCTAACTTGCGCAAAATAACAGATAACTTTGGAGCTAAGAAATCTGCTGTCTTTATAAAAAACAAAAGAAAAATACCATTTGGGTCTACACCTCCATAAGCATCAAGGTCCATCAACAGAGCTTTAATCTCACGAGATCGAAAAGCTAAACTAGTTAGTTTAGCCTCAGGAAAACAGGAATGAGGAAGTTCAAGTTTTTCATTACTCTGTTTACTGTCAAAAACATCAGCCAAAAGGGTTGCCTTTTCCTTTGGACAGTGAGTGACTGAGCCATCTGGTTTAAGTAAAGGAGGAACTGTTGCATCTACACCAAAGAGTGCAGATTTAAGGGTAGACCACCATTTATGTTCCTGAGTTGTACCAGAAAGTGTTTCTTTTATGGTTAAATTGTAATCCTTTTCAGTTGAGGCATAAACTCTCTGAGCAAAAGCTCGAAGCTGAGTATAGTTGTTCCAGGTCAAATCTGATCTGTTACCCTTCCAAAGTTGATAGGCCTCCTGCTTCTCCAAAAAAGCACGTCTACAATCATTATTGAACCACGGTTTGTCCTTCACTCGGTACCTTAGCACACGAGAAGGGATACGCCTATCAATTATGTTGACTAGATTCTCATTCAAAGGGACAACAGGATCTACACTATTATATAATTGTGACCAATTCAAGCACAAAAGATCATGTAAAATCCCATTCCAGTCTGCTTGGGATTTCATATAAATTTTACAAGAATATGATATATCAGGGACAGGCTGCTCAGTCTTCACTAATAATGAAATCAAGGCATGATCAGATGTCCCGACTGGAGAACCAACCTTACCAGTTATAACACCAGGGGAGTCAGTGTATACAAGGTCCAAGCAATTACCAGACCTGTGAGTAGCTTCATTTATGATTTGCTCACAGCCTGATTCAGAGGCAAAGTCTAAAGCTCTTAAGCCATGGCGATCGGTAGGAGAGATAGAACTTAACCACTCCCTATGGTGAGCAT
The DNA here is from genome assembly GCF_036898095.1 of Palaemon carinicauda. Taxonomy (NCBI): domain Eukaryota; kingdom Metazoa; phylum Arthropoda; class Malacostraca; order Decapoda; family Palaemonidae; genus Palaemon; species Palaemon carinicauda. The sequence continues at coordinate 94,973,752 of NC_090752.1, read as the reverse complement.
TAAAATCACCAACAAAGACAAAAGAAGCCTTTCTATCATCTTCTTGTATCTTAGCCATAATGGTAAGAAGACAATCGAAGATAGAATCATCCATGTCTGGATTCCGGTAGATTGAACATAAATAAAAGTTGTTATGCCTGCCACAAACTTTTATTACCTGAATCTCATGACATCCACATTGATAGCAGGACTTATGAGAAGCAGGGTACTCAGTCCTAATATACACCGCCATTCCCCTGGCCCTAGGGATGGCATCACGTTTCAACATTATTGGCTTCTTGAAACCAGTTATAAGGAGCTCAGATGAGTGCCTCATATTAGAAACCAAAGTTTCTGAGCACAAAAGAATATCATACTGTCTGGACGCAACTGTAAGGTCTTGGAAATTTGCATGAAGACCACGAATATTGCAATACAGAAGACGACATTGACGAAATCTAGGACGTACTGGTCCAGGATTTCGCTCAATGTCTCCAGACAGCATAAGAATTAATAGAAATAAAAAAGAGACATCATACTTAAAAACTAGATTAACAAGAATTATAACAAAAACAATACGTACAGAATTATAAACAAAGTGATTGATGATACCCATAGACTATAGTAAAAAGTCGGAAAAACTGGTCAACATGGAGGAGCCGATACACCATGCAAGGCTAAATACCCTCCAGGATAGCCACTTCAACTGAAGGGAGGACAGTAAGGATGGTTTTGAGAAGAAAATTAATCAGAAAAAGGAAAAGACAACCTCTTGATAAACCACCAGGCATCCATGGCCCTTCTATTAAGCCTGCCCAACACACCATTTCAAAAAAACAAGAGGAAGAAAAAAAAAATAAGATAGAATAGTGTGCCTGAGTGTACCCTCAAGCAAGAGAACTCCAACCCAAGACAGTGGAAGACCATGGTACAGAGGCTATGGCACTACCCAAGACTAGAGAACAGTGGTTTAATATTGGAGTGTCCTTCTCCTAGAAGAGCTGCTTACCACAGCTAAAGAGTCTCTTCTACCCTTACCAAGAGGAAAGTACACTGAACAAATTGCAGTACAGTAATTAACCCCTTGGGTGAAGAAGTGTTAAGTATCTCATTGTTGTCAGGTGTATGAGGAAAGACGAGAATATGTAAAGAATAGGCCAAACTATTCTGTGTAAGTGTAGGCAAAGAAAAAATAAGCCGTGACCAGAGAGAGGGATCCAATGCATTACTGTCTGGCCAGTCAAAGGATCCAATACCTCTCTGGTGGTAGTATCTCAACGGGCGGCTGGTGCCCTGGCCAACCTCACTTAACCAAGGTACTTCTCCAAGGTCAATGTCAGCTAGCCATTTGTCTTCTTCAGGAGGGGCATTCTCAGTCTCGGGCTCCGGCTCAACTGCTTTCATGCACCTGAGGGGCAGACGCTGTATGCCTCTTAGGAGGTCTTGTCCCAAGAGCAAGTCATAGCCCTCATGTCCGAGATCGCTCACTACCCCTAGCTTGCACCTTTTGCTGAGCTGGGGCGTGGTCACTATCAACTCCACAGTAGGAAGATCCTTAGTGACTCCTTCGATCCAACGGACTGTCATGCGATTGTCCTGCTGAACTTTGGCACCGATAGGCAACTGGTGCCATAAGATTAGTGAAACGTCTGCACTGGTATCCTGTAATGCTCTGACCGACTGCGGAGAGCCGTCTCCTTCAGGCAGAGCTACTGTGATCTCCCCAACAGCGGGCTGTCTTTTGGGAGCTTCACGGATAGAGATTGAGAGGGCAGCTGGAGAAGAGGCTGAGGATTTGCTGGGACATAGTGAGTAGTTCTTTGTGTGTCCGTAGCACTTACATACCTCGCAGTATGCACTGGCATAGTTTGGCTTCGCCACCTTAACCTTGGGCTTATTCGTCTGCTTCGTGGACTCAGTTGACTGACCGGATAGCTTAAGCCGACATTTGGCGTCCAAGTGGTTAGATCTCCCGCAATGGCCACACTTGGTAGGGGAGATCGGATTTTGCCGGGGCTTAGACTTACCCGATGGGACTGAGCTGGGGGGCCCCGCGTTGAACCGGACTAGCTCGTACTCATCAGCATACTCGCAGCATGCTCTAAACGTGGCTGGATTTTTCTCAGATATGTAAATTGAGAGCGCCGGTGGTGCGTTCCTGTGGAAGTCCTCAATTTTGAAGAGCTCTAGGAGGTTGTCGTAAGAAGTGCACTTTGCAGCCTCGACCCAAAGGGTGTTGAGCCTATCCTTCTGAAAACCCCAATCAGACCAAGATGTCGTGGGGGACTTGGTGAGCCTACGCCACTGACTGCGCCAATTTTCAGGACTTAGTTTATAGGCCTCAATCAAGGCCTTCCTGACGGCCTCAAAATTACCCTGTTTATCGGCAGGGAGCGCAGCATGAGCATTCTTCCCTTTCCCCGCCATATGCTTTGACAGTAGTAGGGCCTTCATATCCTCCGCTACGGCACACGTCTTAAACACGGACTCCACCTCATTTAGCCACCTCACAGGATCCTTGTCGTCCCACTGAGGAATGAGTGTGTGGACAGGCATGGAGGGGAAGCTTTGGCCATTTTGAGTGCCGTTGGGGTGAGGGCTGTTTAGCCGTGCTAGCTGGATATCCTGTTCCCGCATCTTCAATTCATGCTCTCGCTCTCTCTCCTTCTCAAACTCTTCCTGCTCGGCTTTCCTCCGGGCATTGACCTCATTCACAAGCTCCCGCACATAGCCTTGCAATGCCTCTCCTTCGTAACCTTGTCGCTCTGCAAGGGCCACAAAGTCCTGAATCTCCGCAGCAGTCATTTTGCTAATTTTATGGGTGGACCTCTATGCTAGACAAAACAAGCTGGAATCACAACTATACAGTAGGTGACCCTCCTATGCTAGTCTTAAGGAAAAAAAATAGAATCTCCACGATGTGTGACCCTCCTATGCTAGTCTTAAGGAAAAAAAATGGAATCTCCACGATGTGTGACCCTCCTATGCTAGTCTTAAGGAAAAAAAATGGAATCTCCACGATGTGTGACCCTCCTATGCTAGTCTTAAGGAAAAAAAAGGGAATCTCCACGATGTGTGACCCTCCTATGCTAGTCTTAAGGAAAAAAAAGGGAATCTCCACGATGTGTGACCCTCCTATGCTAGTCTTAAGGAAAAAAAATGGAATCTTCACGATGTGTGACCATCCTATGCTAGTCTTAAGGGAAAAAAATGGAATCTCCACGATGTGTGACCCTCCTATGCTAGTCTTAAGGAAAAAAAATGGAATCTCCACGATGTGTGACCCTCCTATGCTAGTCTTAAGGGAAAAAAATGGAATCTCCACGATGTGTGACCCTCCTATGCTAGTCTTAAGGAAAAAAAAATGGAATCTCCACGATGTGTGACCCTCCTATGCTAGTCTTAAGGAAAAAAAATGGAATCTCCACGATGTGTGACCCTCCTATGCTGGTCTTAAGGAAAAAAAATGGATTTGTAAAAATGTGTGGGTGCGTTCTTGCAACACCACCACTTGCAACTCTGTGACTTTAAAGCAAGTTTGTATTTATACTTAAAGTATAACAAATTAAAATAAAACAGACAATGTCACTGAGATTGCTTAATGCTTCGTTAAAACACCAGCCCCTTTACATACTTTCCCTTTAGAAGAAAAATGAATTTAATAAATTACACTCCCAAATATTTTATCTTAATGATCCTATACCCTGACTGAAAAAATTTAAATTAAATGTGACATCATAAGTCCTTTATCTTTAGGTTAACCATATTACACAGTCTAACGAAAATTATCCCCTTCAAAAAAATGTACATAAAAATAATATCCCACGAGAAAGTAATAAAAAGAAATTACATACCCTTACTTGTCAAAAGGAAAAATTGAAAAAATGAATGCCACGTGCGCTTACCGTTACCAACACGGGAATTAAGCCTCACTGGAATTTAACACGTGGTTTAGTGTACCACGGATTCTCCTAAATTTTCGTAAATTTCACTTCACTTAGTTTTAACACAAAATTAAACATTCACTCTGCACAATATATATAAATGAAAAGAAATTATCCACTTTCATAATAAACACTCAGAAAAAAACAGAACACAAATTCATCTCACGCGGTTGGCTATCCCGCTACACAATAGGACTAGACTTCTTCCACGTGGGTTTAAAAACAAAAAGGTTCGCGGCGCGAACACACACACTAATAAACACAAAACTTTAACAATGAGAATAGAAGGCTTTTGCTGTGTTCTTCCACGGTTCCAACTCCAGTGATAATATAATTTACTTGAAATGAAATTGAGGTTCGTCAAGTCGCTAAAGACAGAAAAAGGGGGGAATTTGACTTTAATAAAACTAATTTGAAATTACTGTCTTAACGAATCCTGGCAAGGTCGCCAATATGTTACGGGCCACTGGTTCGAGTCCGGCCTTGCTTAAGGGACTCAAGGGCCATAACAAAACAAATAATAATGGTAGGTCGCCAGTCAGCAATAATACAATGAATACTGACAAATATATGTATTTACAATAACATTTAAATAAAAGTTAATAAAAGAAAAGGGGAGCACAACAGCTAATTATTTATATTGTAATTTATGCCACGAGGAGCTTCTGATGGAGTTGGGGGGGACCGTGGAGGAAGCTCCAGCACAGCAATCACGTTCCCTGGAAGGGGGAAATAAATTGAATTATTATCAGCACACGTACTTCTACCGGCTTGGAACACGAAGTCGTGTGGTTAAAATCTTTAAGCAAGTTAAATGAAAATGCCAAGCTTAGGGATTTAAACGTTACACATGGGAATCAACACTGTCACAGGGTGAATTAATTAAAACTAGGACTAAATGGCACACGTGGTCTGGGTATAGGGGATAGGATACAAGGTTCAGTGGGTAGGATTTCTTTAGAGGATAAGGGAAAAATGGGGTGTGATAAGAATGGATGGGAGGTTGGGTAAGGATATTGAGAATCTCAAAATCAGACACCTTACCTTTAGTAAAAGGACTCTGATTTCCTTCCCTTGTGGAAAGATGTAGACAGAGGTCCTGCCTCCCTGATGTCTTGAGGGTGAAGAGCGATGGTATTTCCCTCAAGGACGTTGGGTGAAAAAAAGGAGATGTTCTCCTTATGGATGCTGGATCGCGAAGAAGGATCTCCAGTTTTCCCTGGGTAGATCAACCCCACTTGACCCCCAATTGAGGGGGGCGGGTAGGGGGGATTGGCCTGACCGGTGTCCTATTGGTCAGGCTTGGTCACGTGTCTCGTAGAAGGTAGCTGAAATTGAGATCTCGGGGGGAGTAGACTGGTATAGGATGGTGGGAGGGGGGTGAGGCTCTGGGTAGGGTCCCAAAACTCGTGGCATTTCGACCCATGCTTGCTGGCGGGGTCTTTTGTTATTTGAAAAAAGGTGGCGTAATGACCGCCATTACTAACAATATATATATATATATATATATATATAATATATATATATATATATGTATATATATGTATATATATATGTATATATATATATATATGTATATATATATATATATATATATATATATATATATATATATATATATATATATATATATATATTCATGTGTCAGACAGGTTAAATCTTACATTAATATGTTGTTGTTTTTTCATCACTAACCTATCATTTAGACACTGTCAAAAGAAGTTTCTCATTTCATTACAATTAAAAGTTTTCACTAAAAGCACTAACTATAAAAAAATCTGTTGAAACAGTTAATCAGAAAATGGATTGGGTCCAAATTCCAGTATTTTGGAAGGATGATTACCGTCGTCAGGATCGTTAACTAAATTGCTTTTATTCAGATCTACCGGTTTGCAATAATAGATTGTTGCTCTAACGTAGAGTAGTAATGGAAAAAACATTTTTTCATATTGTAGAATATCTATACACATTTACATACACATATATACTGTATATATATATATATATATATATATATATATATATATATATATATATATATATATATATATATATATATATACAACTACAACAACAAAAACAAGGGTTGTATTATCCGATGTGGTAACGTCCTTGCCTGGTGATTGCCAGACTGGGGTTAGAGTCCCACTCAAACTCGTTAGTTTCTTTGGTCGCTGCAACCTGACCATCCTTGAGAGCCAAGGAAAGGAGGTTTGGGGGATCCTGTAGGTCTACCTGCTGAGTCATCAGCAGCCATTGCCTTGCCCATCTTGGTCCTAGCTTGGATGGAGAGGGGGCTTGGGCGCTGATCATATATATATATATATATATATATATATATATATATATATATGTATATATATATATATATATATATATATATGTATATATATATATATATATATATATATATATATATATATATATATATATATATATATATATATGGTCAGTCTCTGGAGCATTGCCCTGCTAGGGCAATGTCACTGTCCCTTGCCTCTGCCATTCATGTGGGACCTTTAAACCATTAAAACTTTAAAATGCTGCCGTATATAGTCCACTGAATGACGAAGGCCTCATACATGTCCATATTTATGTCTGGGGTTTGGCCACTTTTCATCACCAACAATAGATGAGTGATGGTGTGATACTTATGTCTAATCGCTAACAGCAAACCAACCTAGTATGCGTGGCACTGACAGGTACAGCTTTAATGATCATTGCCATACACAAATCCTTTCACCATGTAAGGTATCCTCACTTAGAAGGGGACTATATATATATATATATATATATATATATATATATATATATATATATATATACTGTATATATAGACGTACACACATATATGTGTATATATATATATATATATATATACATATAACGTGTATATATATACTATATATACAATATCTATCTATCTATCTATCTATATATATATATATATATATATATATATGTAGCCTTTATATATATATATATATATATATATATATATATATATATATATATATATATATATATATTATAAGTTCACTGTATCCCAAGTTAAATGAGCGTAAGTATCTAGGGAACAATATAACGTAGGTCATTGTTATATGCCAAATCATTGCCAATGAAGTAATTGCAAAATAAAAAAGTCTAACTTCTAATTGAAGGCTTTATATCATAAGTCATTCCGATGTCTAATGAAAATCTGTATTATACAGTCTTTGGGCTGCATATATATATAAAATCTCTAAAGCCCACCGTCAAGATGCATCTTGGCTTTAATAACTGACTGAAGGCTACTACTGTGGTGGTTGTATGCAAGCAGTAACAACTGAACTGACAGTTTTATTAGAAGTATGAAAGTGAAGGAAAAAAGGTTGGACCCTACAAGAAGCTTATTATAGAACTGATAGAGGAGGATTGTGGGAAATATTGAGAGTGTATGGTTGAAGAGATAATTAAAAGTTTGTGATTGAATGAAAAGTGTTTTAGAGTGTGTTTGCAGGTGAGCGACTTTTTTTTTTTTTTGTGTGTGAAAGTAGGTCTTAAACAAGGATATGTTATCTTCCTGTTGCTGGTCATTAATTTTGTGGGAGGAGTGATATGCAAGGTAAGAAAAATAATAGTGGCTGTAGCAGGGGTTCCAAATGCATTTTTGGCATTTTTTTAATAAATTTATGTACCCCTGAAATTGAGGATTAAAAAGAGAAACAATGAAATTGATATTGTGATGTAATTCTCTTATTCAGTCTCACTGTAAATTACATCATGTATTGCACAATACTGGTTATTCTTTCAGATCCAGTGTACCCCTGAAGAGTAAAAATGTACAACTTGGGGTACATGTACCCTATGTTGGGAACCTTGGGATATAGGCTCCAAGCAGTAGAATAGGAAATTGCGTTGTTAAGAAGTAGAATTGTTGATAATTACCCATGGTGCTAGGAGAATGACATCTGTGAAAAGAAACAACAGTAGCTGGTTGTAGATTTTATAAGAGTTTGCAAATGAAGAAAGTTGATAGTTAATGCGAGTGAGAGTAAGGTACTTAGTATAAACGGAAACAATAAAGATGCAGTAATAAATGTTAGTATGGATGACTGAAGTATAGAAGTGGATGGATTTCTTAAATATACCAAGCAAATATAATAGATGAATCAAGGAAGCAAAAGAAAGATATAATGATGTGTGCTAAAGATTATCGTGACAGACTTGGGTTAACCGTGCTATTTGCCTGGTATATGATATATTAATGGAATTAATAGTATAAGGATTGCAGAGACATACAGAAATAGTAAAGAAGTTAGCAAAGAGGAAAGGATATGTCAGTGTATTTTGAGGATGTTCTGTCGTGGAGAAAGACTAGATGACAGTAGGTTGCTGGAAAGATTATATAATTCAGAGGTGGCAGGAGAAAAGAAGGAAAGAAAGGCCCTAAAATGTGTTGATTGATGCTATGAAGGATGTGTTGGAAAGAAAGGACGTCGATGTCCAGAAAACACAGTGAGTCCTAGACAGGGTTGAATGGAGCAATGTGTATAGGGAGGACTTCAATAACTATTGATGAATCTTCGTGTAAATGTATGAAGGTAATAATATTGTCGAAGTTTTAATGCACTATTCAGCATTTAAACGATAAATGTGGTATTAACTTCTTTTGTTCTTCACTAATGTCACCTGCTAAGCGAATATATATCTACCTATCTATCTATCTATCTATCTATCTATATATATATATATATATATATATATATATATATATATATATATATATATATATATATATATACACGAATGTCTGTTTGAATACCATATTTAGATTAAGCAAGCGTATTTAATCGACCGGTCACTTATTTTATCAAATAACTTCCTATGCATTGCCTTCGGCTGCCAACCCTTTGATGGTCAGTAGATTAACTCGAAGTTAGATGTTATTTGCTAATTGACATATACTTATGACGAGAGAGAGAGAGAGAGAGAGAGAGAGAGAGAGAGAGAGAGAGAGAGAGAGAGAGAGAGAGAGAGAGAGAGAGACTAGGAGGTAATTTTTTCCGAGATTTCAAGAACGCATTTGACGAAGCAGAAATAGCAACACTGAACGTTAGGATGAGGTCTGTGTTGCATCTTCATCTCCAAAAAATGAGTGTAGGGGCAAGGAGGAATTTTCGGTTACTTTGCATACTGAAGTGTGATGAGATCTCTATTAACACCACAGTATTATTATTATTATTATTATTATTATTATTATTATTATTATTATTATTATTATTAATACTTGCTAAGCTACAACCCTAATTGGAAAAGCAGGATGCTAAAAGCCCAGGGACCCCATCAGGCAAAATAACCCAGTGAGGAAAGGAAACAACGAAAAATGAAATATTTAAGAACAGTAACATTAAAATAAATATTTTCCATATAAACTATAAAAACTTTACCAAAACAGCACAAAGAGAAATTAGATAGAACAGTTTGCCGGAGTGTACCCTCAAGCAAGGGTGCAGAAGCTGTGGAACTGCCCAAGACAAGAGAACAAGTTTAATTTTGTAGTGTCCTTCTACTAGAAGAGCTGCTTACCATAGCTAAAGACTCTCTTTTACCTTTACCAAGAGGAAATTGGCCAATGAACAATTACAGTGCAGTAGTTAACCCCTTGGGTGAAGAAGAATTGCTTGGTAATCCCAGTGTTGTCAGGTGTATGAGGACAGAGGAGAATATGTAAAGAATAGGCCAGACTATTCGGTGAATGTGTAGGCAAAGGAAAAATGAACCGTAACCAGAGAGAAGGATCCAATGTAGTGCTGTCTTGCCTGTCAAAAGACCCAATAACTCTCCAGTGGTAGTATCTCAACAGGTGACTGTTGCCTGGCCAACCTACTACCTGTAAAACTACTACCTGTATACATATATTCAGAAAAAAAATAGAAAACAGTCTTAACAAAATGAAAAAATAAGAGATTCGATTGACATTAAAATTCATGTTTATAAGAGCATCCTTGCAAAACATACCTATTAAAAGGGGCAAATATAACAAGGAACGAATCAAATGAGATTTCAATGATTCGTCAGTGTAAGGTTTAAAGGTCGCTCCAGAATGGCAGAGGCAAGGGACAGTGGCGATGCCCCAGTAGGACACTGCCATAGAGACTCGTCATATACACATATGATTAGCGCGCAAGCCCCCTAGCCACCCAAGCAGAGCCAGAAAGGACCAGACAATGGCTGCTGATGGTAGACGTATAGGCTCACCCAAACCCTTGAATCCTTAGCTCTCAAGCATGGTGAGGTTGCAGACACTATAAGAAAGTATAGAGCTTGTGTGGGACTCGAACCCTGGTCCAGAAGATCGATAGGCAGCCACCTCTTAACGAGAGTGTTTGTATTTTAATGACGAGAGAGAGAGAGAGAGAGAGAGAGAGAGAGAGAGAGAGAGAGACTCCCAAGGTGCATTAACAGAAGAATGACCTTTTGAATAAATTCTTACCTATCGCTATGTTTTGTCTTCCAAGTAGGCAGGTGAATGGTTTCATTAAGCATTTTCAGGAATTAGCTGGTATTTCGAGACGAATGTAGTTTCCCTTCTCGACATTTCCCTTGACATTTCTTGGCTTTTACTTCATCACCAAAAATTCCGGTGGCCTTTCCTTCTGTCAAGATTCTGAGCAAGTCTTCCTTGACCGACAATTTAGGTTATCTTGTTTTCTCTTCCTATTTAGATGTGTTTTTCAGTGTGTATGTCTATGTATACTGTATATATATATATATATATATATATATATATATATATATAATATATATATATATATATATATATATATATATATATATATATACTGTGTACCTATCTATCTATCTAACGAAAATCTCCCCAATCACCAATCTGCACTGGCCAGAGTGGTGATGAAATTTTATTGAAATACTGCAGGTCGTCTCTGTTAAGTTATAGAAGTTAATCACTAATCAAGACTGATTCGTTTTATGTTCTCTGAGGTCGGGTTGGTAACCAAGAAGCCTAAGTTTCAATCACTAATCAAAAGTGATTCGTTTTAGGTTCTCTGAGGTCGGGTTGGTAACCAAGAAGCCTAAGTTTCAATCACTAATCAAGACTGATTCGTTTTAGGTTCTCTGGGGTCGGGTTGGTAACCAAGAGGCCTAAGTTTCAATCACTAATCAAGAGTGATTCGTTTTAGGTTCTCTGGGGTCGGGTTGGTAACCAAGAGGCCTAAGTTTCAATCACTAATCAAGAGTGATTCGTTTTAGGTTCTCTGGGGTCGGGTTGGTAACCAAGAGGCCTAAGTTTCAATCACTAATCAAGAGTGATTCGTTTTATGTTCTCTGAGGTCGGGTTGGTAACCAAGAAGCCTAAGTTTCAATCACTAATCAAGAGTGATTCGTTTTAGGTTCTCTGAGGTCGGGTTGGTAACCAAGAGGCCTAAGTTTCAATCACTAATCAAGAGTGATTCGTTTTAGGTTCTCTGAGGTCGGGTTGGTAACCAAGAAGCCTAAGTTTCAATCACTAATCAAGACTGATTCGTTTTAGGTTCTCTGGGGTCAGGTTGGTAACCAAAAGGCCTAAGTTTCAATCACTAATCAAGACTGATTCGTTTTATGTTCTCTGGGGTCGGGTTGGTAACCAAAAGGCCTAAGTTTCAATCACTAATCAAGACTGATTAGTTTAAGGTTCTCTGAGGTCGGGTTGGTAACCAAGAGGCCTAAGTTTCAATCACTAATCAAAACTGATTCGTTTTAAGTTCTCTGAGGTCGGGTTGGTAACCAAGAGGCCTAAGTTTCAATCACTAATCAAGAGTGATTCGTTTTAGGTTCTCTGAGGTCGGGTTGGTAACCAAGAAGCCTAAGTTTCAATCACTAATCAAGACTGATTCGTTTTAGGTTCTCTGAGGTCGGGTTGGTAACCAAAAGGCCTAAGTTTCAATCACTAATCAAGACTGATTCGTTTTATGTTCTCTGGGGTCGGGTTGGTAACCAAAAGGCCTAAGTTTCAATCACTAATCAAGAGTGATTCGTTTTAGGTTCTCTGAGGTCGGGTTGGTAACCAAGAGGCCTAAGTTTCAATCACTAATCAAGAGTGATTCGTTTTAGGTTCTCTGAGGTCGGGTTGGTAACCAAGAAGCCTAAGTTTCAATCACTAATCAAGACTGATTCGTTTTAGGTTCTCTGGGGTCGGGTTGGTAACCAAAAGGCCTAAGTTTCAATCACTAATCAAGACTGATTCGTTTTATGTTCTCTGGGGTCGGGTTGGTAACCAAAAGGCCTAAGTTTCAATCACTAATCAAGACTGATTAGTTTAAGGTTCTCTGAGTCGGGTTGGTAACCAAGAGGCCTAAGTTTCAATCACTAATCAAAACTGATTCGTTTGAGGTTCTCTGAGTCGGGTTGGTAACCAAGAGGCCTAAGTTTCAATCACTAATCAAGACTGATTAGGTTAAGGTTCTCTGAGTCAGGTTGGTAACCAAGAGGCCTAAGTTTTAATCACTAATCAAGACTGATTCGTTTTAGGTTCTCTGGGGTCGTGTTGGTAACCAAGAGGTCTAAGTTTCAATCACTAATCAATACTGATTTGTTTAAGGTTCTCTTGGGTCAGGTTGGTAACCAAAAGGCCTAAGTTTCAATCACTAATCAAGACTGATTCGTTTTATGTTCTCTGGGGTCGGGTTGGTAACCAAAAGGCCTAAGTTTCAATCACTAATCAAGACTGATTAGTTTAAGGTTCTCTGAGGTCGGGTTGGTAACCAAGAGGCCTAAGTTTCAATCACTAATCAAAACTGATTCGTTTTAGGTTCTCTGAGGTCGGGTTGGTAACCAAGAGGCCTAAGTTTCAATCACTAATCAAGAGTGATTCGTTTTAGGTTCTCTGAGGTCGGGTTGGTAACCAAGAAGCCTAAGTTTCAATCACTAATCAAGACTGATTCGTTTTAGGTTCTCTGAGGTCGGGTTGGTAACCAAAAGGCCTAAGTTTCAATCACTAATCAAGACTGATTCGTTTTATGTTCTCTGGGGTCGGGTTGGTAACCAAAAGGCCTAAGTTTCAATCACTAATCAAGAGTGATTCGTTTTAGGTTCTCTGAGGTCGGGTTGGTAACCAAGAGGCCTAAGTTTCAATCACTAATCAAGAGTGATTCGTTTTAGGTTCTCTGAGGTCGGGTTGGTAACCAAGAAGCCTAAGTTTCAATCACTAATCAAGACTGATTCGTTTTAGGTTCTCTGGGGTCGGGTTGGTAACCAAAAGGCCTAAGTTTCAATCACTAATCAAGACTGATTCGTTTTATGTTCTCTGGGGTCGGGTTGGTAACCAAAAGGCCTAAGTTTCAATCACTAATCAAGACTGATTAGTTTAAGGTTCTCTGAGTCGGGTTGGTAACCAAGAGGCCTAAGTTTCAATCACTAATCAAAACTGATTCGTTTGAGGTTCTCTGAGTCGGGTTGGTAACCAAGAGGCCTAAGTTTCAATCACTAATCAAGACTGATTAGGTTAAGGTTCTCTGAGTCAGGTTGGTAACCAAGAGGCCTAAGTTTTAATCACTAATCAAGACTGATTCGTTTTAGGTTCTCTGGGGTCGTGTTGGTAACCAAGAGGTCTAAGTTTCAATCACTAATCAATACTGATTTGTTTAAGGTTCTCTTGGGTCAGGTTGGTAACCAAGAAGCTTAAGTTTCAATCACTAATCAAGACTGATTCGTTTTAGGTTCTCTGGGGTCGGGTTGGTAACCAAGAGGCCTGAGTTTCAATCACTAATCAAGACTGATTCGTTTAAGGTTTTCTGGGGTCGGGTTGGTAACCAAGAAGCCTAAGTTTCAATCACTAATCAAGAGTGATTCGTTTTAGTTTCTCTGGGGTCGGGTTGGTAACCAAGAAGCCTAAGTTTCAATCACTAATCAAGACTGATTCGTTTTAGGTTCTCTGGGGTCGGGTTGGTAACCAAAAGGCCTAAGTTTCAATCACTAATCAAGACTGATTCGTTTTATGTTCTCTGGGGTCGGGTTGGTAACCAAAAGGCCTAAGTTTCAATCACTAATCAAGACTGATTAGTTTAAGGTTCTCTGAGTCGGGTTGGTAACCAAGAGGCCTAAGTTTCAATCAATAATCAAAACTGATTCGTTTGAGGTTCTCTGAGTCGGGTTGGTAACCAAGAGGCCTAAGTTTCAATCACTAATCAAGACTGATTAGTTTAAGGTTCTCTGAGTCAGGTTGGTAACCAAGAGGCCTAAGTTTTAATCACTAATCAAGACTGATTTGTTTAAGGTTCTCTGAGTCGGGTTGGTAACCAAAAGGTCTAATTTTCAATCACTAATCAATACTGATTTGTTTAAGGTTCTCTTGGGTCAGGTTGGTAACCAAGAAGCTTAAGTTTCAATCACTAATCAAGACTGATTCGTTTTAGGTTCTCTGGGGCGGGTTGGTAACCAAAAGGCCTAAGTTTCAATCACTAATCAAGACTGATTCGTTTTATGTTCTCTGGGGTCGGGTTGGTAACCAAAAGGCCTAAGTTTCAATCACTAATCAAGACTGATTAGTTTAAGGTTCTCTGAGTCGGGTTGGTAACCAAGAGGCCTAAGTTTCAATCACTAATCAAAACTGATTCGTTTGAGGTTCTCTGAGTCGGGTTGGTAACCAAGAGGCCTAAGTTTCAATCACTAATCAAGACTGATTAGTTTAAGGTTCTCTGAGTCAGGTTGGTAACCAAGAAGTCTAAGTTTCAATCACTAATCAATACTGATTTGTTTAAGGTTCTCTTGGGTCAGGTTGGTAACCAAGAAGCTTAAGTTTCAATCACTAATCAAGACTGATAAGTTCAAAGTTCTCTGGGGTCGGGTTGGTAACCAAGAGGCCCATGTTTCAATCACTAATCAAGACTGATCCGTTTAAGGTTTTCTGGGGTCGGGTTGGTAACCAAGAAGCCTAAGTTTCAATCACTAATCAAGAGTGATTCGTTTTAGGTTCTCTGGGGTCGGGTTGGTAACCAAGAAGCCTAAGTTTCAATCACTAATCAAGACTGATTCGTTTTAGGTTCTCTGGGGTCGGGTTGGTAACCAAGAGGCCTAAGTTTCAATCACTAATCAAAACTGATTAGTTTAAGGTTCTCTGAGTCGGGTTGGTAACCAAGAGGCCTAAGTTTCAATCACTAATCAAGACTGATTCGTTTAAGGTTCTCTGGGGTCGGGTTGGTAACCAAGAGGTCTAAGTTTCAATCACTAATAAATACTGATTTGTTTAAGGTTTTCTGGGGTCGGGTTGGTAACCAAGAGGTCTAAGTTTCAATCACTAATAAATACTGATTTGTTTAAGGTTCTCTTGGGTCAGGTTGGTAACCAAGAAGCTTAAGTTTCAATCACTAATCAAGACTGATTCGTTCAATGTTCTCTAGGGTCGGGTTGGTAACCAAGAGGCCTAAGTTTCAATCACTAATCAATACTGATTCGTTTAAGGTTCTCTGGGGTCGGGTTGGTAACCAAGAGGCCTAAGTTTCAATCACTAATCAATACTGATTTGTTTAAGGTTCTCTTGGGTCAGGTTGGTAACCAAGAAGCTTAAGTTTCAATCACTAATCAAGACTGATTCGTTTTAGGTTCTCTGGGGTTGGGTTGGTAACCAAAAGGCCTAAGTTTCAATCACTAATCAAGACTGATTCGTTTTATGTTGTCTGGGGTCGGGTTGGTAACCAAGAGGCCTAAGTTTCAATCACTAATCAATACTGATTCGTTTAAAGTTCTCTGGGGTCGGGTTGGTAACCAAGAGGCCTAAGTTTTAATCACTAATCAAGACTGATTCGTTTAAGGTTCTCTGAGGTCGGGTTGGTAACCAAGAGGTCTAAGTTTCAATCACTAATCAATACTGATTTGTTTAAGGTTCTCTTGGGTCAGGTTGGTAACCAAGAAGCTTAAGTTTCAATCACTAATCAAGACTGATTCGTTTTAGGTTCTCTGGGGTCGGGTTGGTAACCAAGAGGCCTAAGTTTTAATCACTAATCAAGACTGATTCGTTTAAGGTTCTCTGAGGTCGGGTTGGTAACCAAGAGGCCTAAGTTTCAATCACTAATCAATACTGATTCGTTTAAAGTTCTCTGGGGTCGGGTTGGTAACCAAGAGGCCTAAGTTTTAATCACTAATCAAGACTGATTCGTTTAAGGTTCTCTTGGGTCAGGTTGGTAACCAAGAAGCTTAAGTTTCAATCACTAATCAAGACTGATTCGTTCAATGTTCTCTGAGGTCGGGTTGGTAACCAAGAGGTCTAAGTTTCAATCACTAATAAATACTGATTTGTTTAAGGTTCTCTTGGGTCAGGTTGGTAACCAAGAAGCTTAAGTTTCAATCACTAATCAAGACTGATAAGTTCAAAGTTCTCTGGGGTCGGGTTGGTAACCAAGAGGCCTAAGTTTCAATCACTAATCAATACTGATTCGTTTAAGGTTCTCTGGGGTCGGGTTGGTAACCAAGAGGCCTAAGTTTTAATCACTAATCAAGACTGATTCGTTTAAGGTTCTCTTGGGTCAGGTTGGTAACCAAGAAGCTTAAGTTTCAATCACTAATCAAGACTGATTCGTTCAATGTTCTCTGAGGTCGGGTTGGTAACCAAGAGGCCTAAGTTTCAATCACTAATCAAGACTGATTCGTTTAAGGTTTTCTGGGGTTGGGTTGGTAACCAAGAAACCTAAGTTTCAATCACTAATCAAGACTGATTCTTTTAAGGTTTTCTGGGGTCGGGTTGGTAACCAAGAGGACCAAGTTTCGTCAAGTTCATTAATGTTTAAAAAAATAATTTCTATAAAAATAAGCAGTTTATAAAATAAAAAAATGAATTAAAATGCTTATGAAACAAAGTTAAGACTAATAAATTTGGTTATTTTTTAGTAATTGTGGGAAAAAAATATTCAGAGAAGTTGAATGAAAAGAAAAAAAAGAGAGAAAGCAATGCAAGGAGGTGCTAAGAGACACTGGGATTCTCTTTTGTAATGTCCTATTGTGAGATACGTAGGACACACTACAGTGATATTTCGGTTTGAACGCATTTAAAGTAAAGATCTCTTTCATCTCCCATGTATGTTATCAAAGATCTTTCATTAGCATAAATGATCGAATTACTTCATTATGGATAGTCAGGATAATTGGATTGTGGGAAATTGTGTCGTGGTGGTGCTGGGAATGGAAAGTTGTTTTCTTATAATCATAATATCAGATTTTCTTAAAACAACTATCATTTGGAATATATAATTATTCGATAACAATTTATAATTATCTGTGAAATTTCATTTAATTATCCGTCAATTTTTGTATGGTTTTTAATAAAAATTTTATCCTTGGCCGTCAAATATTTTGATTAACCGGATTTATTAAAAAGAAATTGTCCGTCAATTTTCATATATTTAGCAGACATCATTTTCCATAATTGTCCGTCAGTTTAATAACCAAAGGATAATCTCTCTCTCTCTCTCTCTCTCTCTCTCTCTCTCTCTCTCTCTCTCTCTCTCTCTCTCTCTCTCTCTCTCTCAGTTGTAACTCCATCTGCTACCTCAGCCCAATTCTGATGTCAGATCTGACTACATTGCTGTCAGAGACCAATACAAAGGGTGACCAAATTTAAGTAGGAGGACCTCGACGAGGTAATGCCCCACCCATGATGTTCTATCTGTACCATGGTCTTCCACTGTCTTGGGTTAGAGTTCTCTTGCTTGAGGGTACACTCGGGCACACTATTATATTCCTATTTCTCTTCCTCTTGTTTTGTTTTGTTTATATAGTTTAAATAGGAGATATTTATTTCAATGTTGGTGCTGTTCTTAAAATATTTTATATTTCCTTGTTTCCTTTCCCCACTGCGCTATTTTCCCTGTTGGGGCCTCTGGGCTTATAGCATCTTGCTTTTCCAACTAGGGTTGTAGCTTAGCATGTACTACTACTACTACTACTACTACTACTACTACTACTAATAATAATATATATATATATATATATATATATATATATATATATATATATATATATATATATATATATCTGACTGTGTCTCTCATAGAACACTTCTGACGTGAGAGCCTCACATGAAGGAAGTCGCCAAAGGGAATTCTTAAAACTAATTCAGCCGACTCTAAAGTGA
>NC_090752.1:94948228-94953228 GCF_036898095.1 Palaemon carinicauda | reverse complement strand
AGAAGACAAAACTTAAATTAATATGATTTTAATTCAATAAGCAATTTTTTCTTAAGTACTTGAAACATAGATAGCATGCTTCATGTACCATCTATCATTTAGTTTTAGTTATTTTATTATTATTTGCAGATAATAAAAACGATGAACAGTAACAGACTTAAAACCCCCAAACAGACGAGGGCTCATGTATTAAATTATAAGAAAACTTATTACTTGTATTGTGGATTGAATTATATTAAAATTTCTTAACAATATACTAGTTAAAATACTTTATTGGGAAATACATGTTTAACCGTGAGGAGAATTAATTTGTAAAGAAGAAATATAGAATTGAAATGATTACGTCGTAACTTTCAAAGACTGTCCATGAAATCATTTCTATCCACACTTGGTTTAGAACTCTTAAATGTATGAACAGAAAAATCTACATGCAAATGGTCCTTCCACTAACTTTTTTGGGACGCCATTCTGCGCAAAACTTCGTAAATCCTACTTTAGCAACAAACACTGCGAGTTCCAACTTTCCCAGCTCCAGACTGCAACACATGAAAGCAAACAAAAATCAAAATACCTTTTTGGGTTTCGTATAACAAAACATTTTAATTATATACTAACTTCTTACTGTCCACGCCAAGCCCCTTCATCCGTGTTACTTCGTTATCACACATAATAGGAGTGAGGAGAGCTTAAGAGGAACCTGTTAGCGGGAGAAGATCAAGAGAGAGGCAGAAAATTAGATGGCGAGATAAGATGAAAGATGTTATGGAAAGAAGAGGTTTGGTGGAAGGGATGCCTTTGTGCAGATACACCAGTTAGTGAATGTAACTAACTTTATTTGTACGGAGAATGAATATAGATACAACCCGTTTAAGTAAAAAATAGCACAAAAATTCAACCAGGAGTTGGAAATGAGAAAGGAAATCCGCACCAAGGATTGTCAATGTAACATAGCTACGAGAAACAGCCAGTTATATTTGAAGTTTCCAAACAATAATGTGAGGGTTTCATAACCGTTGGCAGCTACCAGTCGAATATTGGCAGACTTAGAAAGACTACGTCGTGTCCTGAAAAGTGGCCTTGGCGGAAGAAAACAGTAAGCACCCATTTCTAACAAAATTCACGCACCTTTACCTGCATCATGTAAAATGAAAAGTTTAGTGACAGGGAGGGCACTGCCTCAAGCAATGACCTTACAATTTTTTGGCCACTGATAACCTTTCACACGTTTCTTTGCAGTAGCCCCGAATCTGGATTGATAGTAGCATAACTCTGGCCGATGGCATCAGGAAGTGGCTGTAGAGGTCGTTGGGATGTAAGCGAGTAGTGGGTAGTTTTGTCGCCGCTTTGTCACGTCACGCGGCGGGCATCTGTTCTACCACATTCACGTCAGCTTCGGTCGATGTTGAATAGTTTTGTACCTCATCAGGAAGGGAGGCGTTGATAGAGGACTTGAAGGTGGTGAAGTGGCTGTCCATTAGGGCGTAGACTTTGGTCATCAGGTCCTTCATGGGCAAAATACCGACATTGGGGATGGCAGCGGGTACAGGTACAGACGTCGTACTCAGAGGGCGTGCAGTAGATTCACTTCACAAGAAGAGCCATTTGTGGTAGATTGCAGACAAGTGATACGGGTCATTTCCCTGAGGGCCAGCGAAACCTGTTGGCTCTGTAGCGGTTGTCGAGAGAGCTGAAAAAGTTTCGCTATGCAGGTGGCTGGCGTTGGAGAGTACTGCTCCAGGATGTATGATATGAGCACTTCATACATTATTTGTGTGTCCCCTTGCCCACATAGTCAATCGGAGATTTCCGGGAAAGTATTCTTGGGGACCACCGTGAGAATGTATTCTCTGATGCTTGACTGAGTCACACCTCTGATGCGAACTGGACTAAAACACGCTGGAACCTTGCGAACGCTTCTCCGCTGGCAAAGGACGGTAGTTTCAGGGGCATGGCGTTGATAGTAGAGTCAGTTTCTGAGGGCGGTATCATCAAACAGTAAGACAGCAGTGCGGGGGAAGGCAGGATGCACCTTTTACGTATTAACTGAAAAGCGGAGTGAATGCAACTAGCTTTATTTGGATGGAACACGAGTATATGTACAACCCGTTCCAGTCAAGAACGGCACAAACATTCAAACGCAAGGATGCAAGAACATATAGGCATAAACAGGTTATCAGTGCGAGGGGTGAGTGATAAGGATAATATACAAAAAACAGAAATACCGTTACAGTGTACGAGGGTGTGTGATACACAAGTGGCACACCTTCGTGCTCCATTCAAATAAAGCTAGTTGCATTCACTACGCTTTTCAGTCAATACCTGACTGGTGGATCCACACATTGGTGACCACCGGGGTGTCCAGCTCCCTCCGGCCTTCCCCCACACTGCTGTCTTACTGTTTGATAATGCATTAGGCAACTAACTACTTAATAATGTGATAACGGTTGCAAAGAAGAAGATTATGAGTAAGAGCTTGTTTTGCGTAAAACTCCGTTACTAATCACCTACAACAACAAAATAGTAACTTTATTCTGTTTTCGGAAAGGTACTGAGGTGAAGCATAGAATCCTGTGAGGTTACGGAGACAAAGATGGACACTATCCAAGATCACACACACACACACACACACACACACACACACACACACACACACACACACACCTGCACACACACACACACCTGCACACACACACACACACACCTGCACACACACACACACACCTGCACACAGTTTGAGATTGAGAGAGATGTAGAAACTAGTTTAGGAAAGGAACAACATTAGTGAAAGAATATCAATAAATAAGTAAAACAGATAACATAAAAAAGGAAAAATTTATTTCTTATGTAAATCATTATTTGAAACTTCATTCAGGCTCAGAAAACGTCGGTAAACAGTGAAAAAGTAATGTTACAGACAAAGACATCGAAATTGTTTACAGTGTGAAATGGAACAATAAAATGCTGACAGAAGTACCTGTCCTTTTCCATTTATTAGTTACTTAGTCTGTTGTTTTTATTCATTTATTTTCGACTATTTTAATTTAACCTACTTTAATGATTTCATTTATTATTGATACATTAAATTTAACCAACTTTAATCTTATTACATTTTTTCCAGCCTTAATCCATTAAGTTATTCTTGTCTAGGTATGAAATACTTGAGCATAATACAGAAACAGTTAATGACCAATAAAACACCTATCCCTTATACTACTGCTATTACTTTTGCATTATTGAAATATTGCCCTAATAAGAGAGCCATCTGTTCGTTTTTCCATATTGTCTGCCCATCATCATTCGTGTTCGATCGTGTGTGAGAACTTCGTCGTTCACCATGAAATAGAATTTGAGGGTCATTGGTTAAGAATGAGCGGTTATCCATTTGGTTTGTATTTTCAAAAAAAAAAAAATTTAGCTCACAAAACCACTGTGCTTGATAAACAAAATTGTATACATGTTTGAGGTCATATCTTGAAAATAATATAAGCACTGTATAATAATATGAATTCCTTGTATTTAAAAAAAATCCTATTTTTAGCTGAGAATACTACTAGGCTTGATAAACAAAATTTGATACACGTTTAAGGTCATATCTTGAGAATATAGGCGCTTATACTAATATACGTAACTTTATAAAAAGTTCTAATCTTTAGTTTTATTTAGGTAAGCAGAGAATATTCAGCTGGTTGTTTTAAATTCCATTGCCATATGTCTATGTCTTTGAAATGGACTTATCAAGGAAGCTGGGTACTTAGAAGGAAAACATTTGTAGTTATTAACGAGTTGTTATTGTCTGGAATAATTTCATGAAATGCCCTCCAACACAATTCAAGTTCTGGGTAGCCTGACTTATTTTTCGTTATTTTCATTTATTTTCTAATTTATTTAACTAGTGACATTGTTCCTTAATCTATGTTTTACTAAAGCTACTTGATATCTGAATCTTGAACTAATATATTCATCAAGCTCTTGGTTTTTCTAATGCTAAAATGTCTTTCTTTTCCTTCTTGGTATAACCTCAAATTTCCCTTTCCTTATTTTATTTAGTGCATAAATTCTCTTCCAAAACATAATCGTCCACTTACGAACAAGAGCCCGTTGTAGTATAAGGCAGCCTTAATCTATCATAAACAGCAGATAGATTCAGTTGGAAAAGTATTGTTTAACATTAGGGAACACTCCGCGAGTGCTTCTGACATTTAGTATCCCAAAATTAGAAGCTTAAAAGAACAACATTGTTAATGAGGCCATTATTATTATTATTATTATTATTATTATTATTATTATGATTAGCTAAGCTACAACCATAGTTGGAAACCAGGATACTATAAGCCCAAGGGCTCCCGCAAGGAAAAATAGCCCTATGAACAATTAAAATAACATTTTAAGATCAGTAATAACATTAAAATAGATCTTTCATAAATAAACAGTAAAAAAAGAGACATGTCAGCCTGTTCAACATGAAAACATTTGCTGTAAGTGAGATAGTCAAGGAGATATTTTGGACAGAACATACTTTCAAGAATAAATAAAACCTAAAACAACAATGTGCGAAAAAAGAATCTATCTTGTCCAGAGGAATTGGTTCTTGGAGGCTTTTTCGATCTCCTCTAGAAATGTCCATTTGAGCTTCTGAGAAGAAAAAAAAATGTGTTGGTGGAAAGTCTCCCAGTCGCGTTTTTCGACTCCAGTTAACCACGACTCCGGTTTTTCATCTCCTTGAGATTTATGGACAACTGACGTGAAGAGATTTTCTTTTTTAATTTCTTTTTTTTCTTTGTGGTCATCTGTTATTTCGCCAGAGGCTTTGGAGATTATAGGGATTGTTATAGGTTTCGAGCACCAGCCGAGTGTGACGTGTGGGATGTAAGCGGTAGGAAAATTCTGCTGAGTAAAACCGTGAATATATAGAGGTCTTCATTGGTAAAATAGATTTAGTCATAAGAATTGGTAAGAGGCAAAACGAGAGACTGGTGTTCATTGTCAGTATTCTGGAGAAA
>NC_090752.1:94933228-94940728 GCF_036898095.1 Palaemon carinicauda | reverse complement strand
AGTTCTGTCAAATTTTTAGTTTTAATTGATATACTTCAATCCAATCCTACTTTACCTCATATCATGATATGTTTAAGACGGAAGTTATCTTCCCTCTATGGTAAGGAGGAAGTATCTTGTTATATATATATATATATATATATATATATATATATATATATATATATATATATATATTATATATATATATATATATATATATATATGTATGTATATATATATACATATAATGTGTATATAAATATATATATATATATATATATATATATGTATGTATGTATTTATATATATATATATATATATATATATATATATATAAAACTATATATATATATATATATATATATATATATATATATATATATATATATATATATATATAAAACTATATATATACATACACAGTATATCCAGTCATTTTGACCGGCATAATCGGACGTATAAGTACCTGTTCTCTCCCCCGTCCCCCTGGTAAGGGGAAAGGGGGTGCGTATGTGTGCCTATCTATCTAAATATTTAGCCTGCCTTTTTGTCGAGTCGCGCACACTGGTTTCTTAATAAGATGTGACGCTGGGTACGTTGGTAGTTAATTAAATTCTCTCTCTCTCTCTCTCTCTCTCTCTCTCTCTCTCTCTCTCTCTCTCTCTCTCTCTCTCTCTCTCTCTCTCAGTGCAGATATCATTTTGCGGCCCCATATGGTAGAGATTAATGATTTCATCAGAGATTTGGATCTGCTTCATTAGCCCGAGATTCTCAGCTCTGGTTTAATTAAAAACAGATTTTGGGGATTTTTATTTAATGATTGTGGTTTTTTAGTCGCTAAATATACAACGTTGTATATCTTGATCTTTATCTGTTAGGCTTATTTGAATTCAAGTTTATTATACTAATTGATATAATTTACAGTGGGAAAACTGCCTTTTTAAACATGTATATTTGTTATCCTTTTCCAATCTCTCCCCACATCCCGATTTATAGCAGATAAATGTTCAAATATTTTGCATGTCGCCAGCTGCCTTTCTAACCAGGGACTTGCTTTTGCATCACTTGCTGCCTTTATTCCTCTTCTCACATGATCCTCCCTTAAATTTTTATGTAAATTTTTAATGTCATTGTTATTTGCGAGTTGTTTGGTGCAGAGCAAAGCCTAGCCAGTACAGTGGATTCTACAATAAGGAGTAGATTTAACTCTAACATGAGGTGGGTTCTATCGGCGTGGTCTTGAATTTGGTCTACTTCAACTTCCATTGATTGATTGATTTGAAGTTTTATGGCATCCTGACATCGAAGGTCATTGACTTCGATTTCTTTTATTATGAATAAAGAATTAAGGAATATTCATTTTAAAACCTTAAAAGCGAAGATGTCCATATAACATCTAGAAAGCTTTCAGAAGACCTGCTTCTGAAATAAATCTAAAAATATTGGTAGTATAGTACAATACATCCTGCCCAAGAATCTTGGTAATGACGAACCTGCCATCCACACCTCGAACCTTGAAAGGTGTCTTTTACAGGTTAATTGGATAGCAAAAGATGATATGTGAATTATATGTATAGATTCCTCTCTCTTTCGTTCTGTTCATATTTGGTTTACTATAGAATTTCAAATCTGCGTTTTTCTGTTCTTTTGATGGGTTATTCTTACTGTTTATTTAAATATTCAGGTAAAGTATTTGCTTGCAGAATATTTCATTAGGAATCTGTGTCGTTATGGGATTTGGCGTTTCTTTGTTGTTTTCATTTTAGATAGTCTCATATTTTAGATTTCATTGCAAGTAATTTTCTAATATTTTTAGAATGTTAATAAAGGTCATAGCCAAGCAACTCACTTTCATAAGATACCGCTTTCCGAAGTCTTAATTAGATTGACGCTTTCCGAATTCATGCTTCAAGTATGACATACTTTTGGATTAGGAATAATTTCTTTTGGAAGTAGGTCCAAGAAAGAGTTCTTCAACGCTGAACCACAGACAAGTCACTACAGTATTACAGATTCGCAAGATATAGCGGTTTCCTGACTTTAAAAGTGACCTCTAAGAAGGTTCTCTACCATAAGACTCATCCTTTGCTCTCGACCACAAACCTCATCTTTTGATCTTTTTGGACGGTAGCCCACTGTGATCGGGGCTTGTGCTAGTTTGACTTAACTAGGGGTAAAGTACTAAATTTTGGGATCTATCGCAACTCTTAGAGATGACACGCTAGTATAGTGCAAACGTATTCAATTAACATTCTCATGGCAACAGATCGATTCCAGCCTGGTTCCCTGTGTTTAAGCTGTTTACTTGGGAGGATACTTCTGTGGTTGGGATTGCTCGGCTGACGTTCTGGTGCGCGTCTCCTCTGATGATACTATAACTGAAACCAGACACCTCTACCTTTATTTGGCTACCAGGATGACAGAAACTTTCTTGACTGGAAGACATCTTTGGTTATCTTATTTTCTTGCTATGATTTGAATATAGAATGCTTTTGTCGACCATCATGTTTGACAACATCCCACCGTCCAGTAAGCTTTATACATGCATATATATATATATATATATATATATATATATATATATATATATATATATACATTATTCATATATATATATATGTGCGTGTGTGTGTGCGTGTGCATGTATAAAGCTTACTGGACGGTGGTTTGTTGTCAAACATGTCTTTGGAATCAGTATATATGTTTATACATTATTTATATATATACATATATATATATATATATGTATATATATATATATATATATATATATATATATATGTGTGTGTGTGTGTGTGTGTGCGTGTTTGTGTGTATGGAATCAGTACATATGTTTATACATTAATATATATATATATATATATATATATATATATATATATATATATACATACGCGTTAATTATCTACCCAATTTTCTCTAACAGCCCAGGCGTGGACACATACTGCATATATATTTTCTTTATTTTCACCCAAATAAACGTGAAATAACCCGACAGGTTCATAACCAGAGGAAATGAGACCCGACGTTAGACCCGTGGTAATCTAGCCAGTGCGGAAACTCCTCCCTGAGCGATGGCGATGGACAGAAATGGATGTGATATTTCCAGCAGTCGTCAAGACTACGGGAAATTGATCCAACGATTCCTGAGGTCTTTCAGGGAGAGAGATATCTGTGGCACTGTTATTTTTACTGGTAGATGTGTTGGTGCATGCAAAAGAGGTTTTGATGGGAGGTAATGATTTTTACCTCCGTCAACGAAATTGGAAGGAGGTTATGTTTTCACCACTGTTTGTGTTTGAATGTTTGTTTGTGAACAGCTCCATGGCCACAATTCTAATCGTAATGAAACTGAAGGGATTAACGTCTATCTTAAAAGCTGGGAATGATTGAATTTTAGAAGGTCTAGGTCAAAGGTCAAGGTCAAGCAAAAGGTCCAATTCACGTAATCAGTCATAAGTTTGGACATCGTTGTCACAGAGACTTCAAAATTGGTTCTTATTTGAGTGTATGAAAATCCACGCCAATTAATACATGTTAAGGTACAAGGTCAAAGGTCAAAGTTAAGGTGGAGGAAGAGGTACAGAAATAAGCTGCCCCTCTAGTAAGATATTTAATGTTGATACTGTATTTCCAGAAATTTTAGTTTTTAGATAATTAAAACTTAACTCCTTTCGTGTGTTATGAATAGATTGTTTCATAAAAAATTACTGGAATTGCTATATATATATATATATATATATATATATATGTGTGTGTGTATATACAGTTTATATATATATATATATATATATATATATATATATATATATATATATATATATATATATGTATATACAGTTTATATATATATATATATATATATATATATATATATATCTATATATATATGTATATATATATCTATATATATATATATATATATATATATATATATACAGTATATATATATATATATATATATATATATATATATATATATATGTACCATGGTCTTTCACTGTCTTGGATTAGAGTTCTCTTGCTTGAGGGTACACTCAGGCACACTAACCTATCTTATTTCTCTTCCTATTGTTTTGTTAAAGTTTTAGGAAATGTTTAATTTAATGTTGTTACTGTTATTAAAATATTTTATTTTTCCTTGTTTCCCTTCCTCGCTGGGGTATTATCCCTGTTGGAGCTCCTGGGCTTATAGCGCCCTGCTTTTCCAACTAGGGTTGTAGCTTAGCAAGTAATAATGATAATATATATATATGTATATACATATATATATAAATATATAATGTGTGTATATATACAGTATATATGTACATATACATGTATGTAAATTTATATATGTTTATATATATATATATATATATATATGTGTGTGTGTGTGTGTGTGTGTGTGTGTTTGTGTATACACCTTTATACATACATTCATACATATTTTATTATCCAAATCAAGTCTTTCTCTTAACAAGGGAGGGTTTAAGAGATATAAAGACTTAACAGTCATTGCCACGTTCACCCTTCAACTACTGAATCGGGGATGAGATCATATCCGGCTTTATATCAAAATGAAATGAAGTTTTCCATGGCCCATAGTTCTCTCCCCGAAACCTCATAGAAATTCATCATTACCGTTTGGAAATATCTTCTGAAGCCGAGAGACATTTAAAGCTTTAAAGGACGCTCATGAATGGCAGAGGCAAGGGACAATGACATTGCCCTAGCAAGTAGGATAATGTTCTAGAGACTGGTCATATATACATATGATCCGCGCCTAAGCCCCCTCTTCATCCAAGCTAGGACCAGGGAGGGCCAAGCAATGGCTGCTGATGAATCAGCAGATAGAACTATAGTCTCCCCCAAACTTCCCATCCTTAGCTCACAAGGATGGTGAGATTGCAGAAAATGAATTAACTAACTCGAGCCCCAGTCTTGCGTTTGCCAGTCAGGGATGTTACTACATCCGCCACCACAACCCTCATATTTCCTATAGCATATCAGTCCATTAGATTTTATATATAAATCCATCCTTGGTGTCTTCAAGATATTTTACGCAGGCAGTCTTAAAGATAAAACAGTTGAATACTTGACCTCAATACAGTTAAGATTTATTTAGATCTTCCGATGACTGTTAGATGACCTTCCACAAAATTTACCCAAATAGAAACATTGATGGAAAGATTATTTTTCCATTTAATTCCCTTTGTTCTCGTCTAAGTACGGTCCTGCAAATATTTAGAAAAATAGTAGACCCAGTGTAGGCTACATGTTAAGACAACATCTCGTCAGACTGACATACTAAAGATAAGGTTGCATAACCTCTAGAAAATATTTTGGTTCTATATTCTGAACCGGATCCATTTCAATTAATAGTGTAATTTCTTTAATTAAAGATGTATAAACAACTTCTCGAGATATCTTTTGGATAGAGAGTCAGACTGGCAGACGAAAAATTGGTCAAGAGACAGTCAAACTGACAGCAAGGCAAATTAATAATAACAGCAGACTGACAGCCCTGCAAGCTACTAAGAGATTTGAATACTGATAGACAGGCAGGCAGCCAAGTATATTAACATTAGACATGCAACCTGCAGACAATTAAATTAACAAGTCAGGTAGACTGGCAGCTAAGCAAATCAGCAATATACCAGCAGACTGGTAGCCAAGCAAATAAAAAAGAAACAGGCAGACTGACAGCTAAGCGAATTAACAAGACCTCTCTGACTGACAGCAAAGCAAATCAACGAGAGACAGTCATACTGGCATCCAAACAAATCAACCAGAGACAGGCGGACTGGCAGCCAGGCACAACAAGAGACAGGCAGTTGATAAATTGGCAGCCAAGAAAATCAACAAGAGACAGGCAGACTAGCAGCTAAGTAAATCAACAAGAGACATTCACACTGGCAGCCTTGAAAATAAACAAGAGACATTCAGACTGGCAACCAAGTAAATCAACAAGAGACAGACAGCCTGGACACCAAGCTAATCAACAAGCAAGCGGAGGTCCTGGAGCAGATAAACTGTGCGCAGTTTCATTGATGGAGCTAAAATCAAGACCCATTTTTTGTCTTCAAACGTAATACGCAGAAGTCCTTGAGAAATTTGACGTTCGTCTGGTCAATCTCCTTTGTTTCCTCCAAACTTTTGCCATTAAACTTTTCCCAAAGTTATCCCGATTATTTCCCTCCCGACTCTCTGTTCCTCCATCTTCATTTCTGAGGTCTGTCTTTATTTTGTCTTGATTTGTGGTAAGTTTTGTTGAGTGTCTTAGAGCATTTACTTATTTTTTATTTCTCGACAAAATTTCGTCTAGAGAATTTAGAGTTTGTGGAATTTGTATTTTTTAACATAATTTATCGTTTTTGTGGTCCTCATTGACTTCCGAAATGTACTCTAGTTGAGCAACTGTATAAAGCATATGTTAGTTTATATGTATGTATGTATATATATATATATATATATATATATATATATATATATTTTCCATAAAAGATGCTATAATTCTATCATGTTGGTATCTTAATATGGGATATATATATATATATATATATATATATATATATATTTATGTATATAAATATAAATATATATATATATATATATATATATATATATATATATATCTCATATGAAGATACCAACATAAAATTATAGCCTCCTTTATGAATTGGCTAGACGGTTTGATGTTATATCTCTTTTTGGATACTGGTCTTTTCTTTGCCTACACTTATATTAAATATTCTGGATACATTCCTTACTCATTGCGTTCTTTCCTCGCATACCTCACCAATAAAAGCCTGACACACGTTGCAAACTTGAGCAGATAGTGACTTTTCTGTGTCTGTTGGCCAAATGACAAGTATATAAGGAACTCTTTAGTACGTAAATCAAACCAAATTTTGTCTAGTTTCGACAGTGCCAGAGCCTTCGATCCATAGTCTTTTTCATTACTGTCCTTTTCTCTCTATATATTCATATTGCTATTGTTATATTTTGATATTTCTCTTTTATAGCTTATTCTTCTTTGTTTCTTTTTCCGTTATCAGTGCTATCCATGCTGGAGCTTTTAGGCTTTAACCGTTCTGCTTTTTATAACTGAACTTTTAATGTCTGTGATAGTAATGGTATTATATTTTAAAGCCCATTCCATTGCCTCTTGTCTCCTTGAATATTGAGGCCCTCCTATTTCAACTACTTCTCTATTCCAGCAGGTCAGGTGTGCCCTGTTTCTTATTTTCTTCCAGATCCCCTGATGGTCCACTGTTTTTACATCTGTGTCACCCTTTAATGAAAATTCAAAATATTTGCATATTTACGTTAATTTTGTTTCATATAATACTGTATATCCGAATACGTTTTTCAAGGAAGTATGATACAAGTGATAACCTTGATAGAATCAGAGGTATGTTGGTTAGAATGCGAGCTTAAAAAGGATATCGTTAGCTAACTTGTAATTGTGTTAGTGGGTATTTTTATGTCGGGCTAGAGTCAATAAGGTTAACTTTCTAGTTGTGGGTCCTCTTG
>NC_090752.1:94918228-94925728 GCF_036898095.1 Palaemon carinicauda | reverse complement strand
TTTCGTGTGAATTTGCTCTTAATAAATTAACTAAGAAACAGACGACACGGGAGAATACAGACCCTTTGCAAAATCTTTGAATTTGGCGAAGGCAATAATGCACTACACTGTACTTTTATCCATATGCTATTATCCTTTCGCTATTATCCTTTCATTATCATTTGTGCACTATTAGTCATACAATCGGTTTTAATGTAATGCTATAATTGCATCGTAATCCAAATGCTATTATTGTTGTGCAAACACCAGCTCACTTTTATCAATGCGCCGTTTACATTCGTGTTCAATACACGTCCCCGTGTCTTCCTGTGTCATTAAATTTAATATTCATCGCTGTCTAATGGGTTTCCGTCGTAGTTTACGCGCCAGAGTTTACATTTAAAACTTATTATGCGAATCCTTCAAACCAGCCACTTTCAGTAATTGGACTTAAGATCGGGTTTTTTATTTTTTTATTTATTTATTTATTTTTTTTTTTTGCAAGCTACTTCCAGTAGTTGGACTTTCTATCGATTTTTTTTTTCTGCTCCTGAGGATAAAGGTGATTGGTCTGAGAGCATCTTGGCATCATTTCCTTCATGATTTTAGTCCCATGTTAACAGATATATATATGTTATAGGTATGAATCCGATTATCAATTTATTTGATTTAGTGTCAGAAGTGTGTGTGTGTGTTTTCTCAAACGGAAAGTAGCTCTTCAAGAAAATAATGAGAAATATTTATGATAGATTCAACGTTGCTGTTTTTTTTTTTTTTTTTTTTTTTTGTGCGTAGGTGGTTTTTGGTAGCAGAAAACTGCCAGATATTTATCTAGTACATATAATCTTATAAAAGATTTAACAATGGTCCTTCATTATCCTTTACATGTTCTATTGCAAATGTTTATGTAAGTGTATACACAGTATATATATATATATATATATATATATATATATATATATATATATGTATATATACACACACATATATATATATATATATATATATATATATATATATATATATATCGTGTGTGTGTATAATATATGCTTTATATAATTTTTTTTATTTATAGTTATGTAGCCTATATATATTATATACTGTACACACAGTGTATATATATATATATATATATATATATATATATATATATATATGTATATATATATATATATATATATATATGTATGTATGTATGTATGTTTGCGTATTTATTGATTTGTTTATATATATCTATATGTGTGTATGCGCACGCGCGCGTGCATGTGTCTAAGTAGCTGCTAAACAATATTAGGTATATTTTTCTAATACTTTCGGTTCTCAGAAATCCTTCAAGTACGATATATAACCGTTTAATGTGAAGCACCAGTAAGATTTCCCAGGTGACTCCAGTTCTTTTCTTTTTTTTTCTCTCCTTATTCCAAAAGGATTATTTGTTAAAAGAGAACTATTCTTTATATAATTTTTATGAGTAATATTTCCTGTTTTGAAATGTATTATCCGATACTTTCGTTTCGAAAAGGATTTTTCATCCTCCATTCCACATGAGGAACTGAAGGTTTCATTTCAGCATAATAATCAAACCATCTCTAAAGAAACTTATATCAAACAGCTTATGAAAAAAGGGGATAGAAGTTATTATTATTATTATTATTATTATTATTATTATTGAAAGGTAGTAGGTTGGCCAAGGTACCAGCCACCCGATGAGATACTACCGTTAGAGACTTATTGGGTTCTTCTCTCTAGTTACGGTTCATTTTCCCCTTCCCTACACATACACAAAATAGTCTGGCCTATTCTTTCCACATTCTCCTTTGTTCTCATACACCAGACAACACTGGGATTACCATACAATTCTTCTTCGTTCTAGGGGTTAACTACTGCACTATAATTGTTCAGTGGCTACTTCCCTCTTGGTAAGGGTAGAAGAGACTCTTTAGCTATGGTAAGCAGCTCTTCTAGGAGAAGGACAGTTCAAAATCAAACCACTGTTCTCTATTCTTGGGTAGTACCATAGCTTCTGTACCATTGGTCTCCCAGTGTCTTGGGGTAGATGATTTCTCTTGCTTGAGGGTACACTCGCCACTCGGGCACACTATTCCATATTATTTCTCTTCCTCTTCTTTTTTAAAGTTTTGATATTTTATATATGAAAGATTTATTTTAATGTTGTTACTGTTCTTAAAATATTTTATTTTATTGTTATTTACTTCTCTTGTAATTTATTTATTTCCTTAATTCCTTTCCTCACTGTGTTATTTTCTCTGTTGGAGCCCCTGGGCTTATAGGATCCCGCTTTTCCAATTAGGGTTGTAGCTTTTATTATTGTTATTGTAATTGTACATACATTTGAAAAGATATAATAGCAGGGTTATGTAACATTACAAATATATATTTATCGAAATTCTAAAATAAAATACTGATCTTATTGTTACGATTCTGATATCTATAATTGTCGAAATAATAAGCTGTATTTATGCATGGGTACATTCTGTGATATTCTTATGTAATGAATAATTTGTCATCATGCAATTGGTATCTGCGAGATGATATTTGTATTCCGTTTAATGAAGATAGTTATCTTTGTCTAGTCAATTAAGACAGACAGACAGACAGAGAAATCTCTTCCAAGTAACCTGAAGATAGAAAGAACGAAGTTATTATTTATGAACAAATGAATGTTGTTTGATTAGATAAGATAGAAAGAACGAAGTTATTATTTATGAACAAATGAATGTTGTTTGATTAGACGTCATATTTATTTAAACATTAAGGAGTTTTACCTTCAGCTCCTCTGGAACATATTTTCTATTAAAAGTCTTGTCTCAAATACGCTTAATCGGCTTGAAATGATAATAAAGAAATTGGATAATAATGACAACTGGAATATTTAAAAAAAGGCCAGGATTCTTCCTATCCTCACTTTATCTAATAAATGAAAAAATGGATAACCAAAAAATTCACAAAGAACCACTGAATAAACATACCCGTATTTCAGTATATTAGAAGCTGCAAAATGACAAAAAAAAAAAAAAAAAAAAGCAAAAACATCAAAAGCGACAAAAGAACACTCAGGGGAAACAATTTCAAACCAACCTAGCTGTTAAAATACTGGAAAAGCGCTTTATCTTTTAAATGAAAAAGTTAATTTCAACATTCACAAAGGACCACTGAATAGCCACACATATATTCAAGCTCAGAGAAGTATCCAGATTCGATAACAAAAGATTAAAAAAAATGCCCCCCCCCCAAAAATAGAAATAACAGCAGATTCAAAGCTGCAAAAAAAGACATCAACACCAGATTAAAAGAAAAGAAAATGACAATAATGACATATTAATGCTTCAAAAATGACAATAACAGATTAAAAGCTGCAAAAAAATGACTAACATCATAAGCAACAAAAGATGACAATAACATCAAAAGCAACAAAAGATGACAATAACATCAAAAACACCAAAAGTAACAAAAGAACACTCGGAAGAAACAGTCTCATTCCAAGCCAGCAGCAGCGGAGGAAACCCGAGAGTCCTCCAGAAGATAAGGAAAAAGTTTAAAGATGTTGCTCCTCAAAGACTTTGCTCAAAACGTCTTCCGGGGCTTCCCTTTAGGGCAGTAAAGAAGACCAGGGGGCCTTCAGAATCCGCCGGCGAGATGAAGCTAGCTCGAGGATCAAGTTTTTTGTGAGGTGCGTTTCGTGGAAGGAAAAAATATATCTTATCAGTCTTTACAATCATTTTATCCATGCATTTGTGTGCGTATAACTATGCACACGCAAGTCAATATTTGGATACATACTAACACGTTCACATATGTACATGAGTATATAAGAAAATTTGCGGGAGTAGATTCATAGAAATAACACAAACTTGCGTGTAGGAAGAATTTGTCTGAGGTTTTTGTCCCGCTGTGGGCTACTTACAGGTGATGATGATGATACACCCACACTCATATATATATATATATATATATATATATATATATATATATATATATATATATATATATATATATTTATATATATATATATATATATATATATATATATTATATATATATATATATATATATATATATATATATGTATATATAATTTACATATGATTAAATTTGAGTTGGTGTTTCGTGCCAGGTTAGCTATCCCAATCGACTACTGTTGCAGCTGTTAAATTCCCCCTGCCACCCCCCAAAAAAATCGAGATTCACTTGATTGAAGGTTATTTTTCCATTATAGGGGTAAATTTTATCTATATTACGGATTCATTTCTTTCAAGTCCAACGTTACTCACTCATTTGCTCATGTGGAATACTGAGAAATAAAACAGCACTCATTTACTTCTCAATGGTATGCCCCATTGCTATTCTTGATTATCCTGATGCCTATGCCACATTGAACGTAGTTTCTTCCTGAGTTCCAAGATTTCTCATTTTGCTGTTGTAGGTTTTGTAGCAGTAATCTGAGGAAATTTGATATTTGTGCCAACATCTTATTACGTGACGGCACAACTATCCCCCTGTTAATCAGAGATTCTTAGAAAACGGATTTTGACATAGGAAAATATATTTTTGGATGAGATAGCCGTGTCGTCCTGATGGAAGTTCCACGTAAGCCAACTTTCTACTTGGGATATTTCTGCGAGTGATATACCAGAGAATTTTACCAGAAGAGGTATCACAGAGTTCTAACCTCTGGAGCCAATATCCAGAGAGATATCTTCTTCACCCAAGGGGTTAACTACTGTGCTGTAATATTTCAGTGGCTACTTTCTTCTTGGTAAGGGAAGAAGAGACTCTTTAGCAATGGTAAGCAGCTTTTTAGGAGAAGGACACTCCAAAATCAAACCATTGTTCTCTAGTCATGGATAGCGCTATAGCCTCTGTACCTAGGTCTTCCACTGTCTTGGATTAGAGTTCTCTTGCTTAAGGGTAGACTCATGCTCACTATTCTATCTAATTTCTCTTTCTCGCGATTTTTTTATTTTTTTAGTTTATATTAAAATATTTATTTAGATGTTGTTGCTGTTTTTAAAATATTTAATTTTTTCTTGTTTCCTTTCCTCACTGAGCTATTTACCCTGGGCTTATACCATCCTGCTTTTCCATCTACAGTTGTAGCTTAGCAAGTAATAATAATAATAATGATAATAATAATAATAATACACCAGGGATGTTTTTAAAAGAAGCCACGGCTATCATTCCGCGAATAGAGTCAACTTTCTCTCGGAGGATATGAGATAGGATTGGATACGTTATTGAAGTGGTGTTTATTTATATCTCCTTTCTTGCCTCCAGTGGAATCTTGTAGACATCATCCAGTACAGGATACCTATGGTCCTCCCGTTGCTTACAAGTATGATTCTCCTCTTGATATTATGTGAAAGTTCAATTCTTGCAAGTTCCTGGTTATCCCCTGAGGTAGCTCGGGCATACGACTCTATCTTGTTTCTCTTCTTATTCTTATTCTGAAGTTTTTATCCTCTTGTTATTTTCAACTTTGTATAGTTTATGTAAGAAAGATTTATTTTAATATTATTATTGCTCTTAAACTTCTCCTCTTTGTAGTTTTCCTTATTTCCTTTCTTCTCTGGGCTATCTTCCCTGTTGGAGCCCTTGGGCTTATAGCATTCTTCTTTTCCAACTAAGGTTGTAGCTTACCAAGTAATAATAATAATAATAATAATAATAATAATAATAATAATAATAATAATAATAATAATAAATTTGAAGTTCGCCCAACATGCCAACACCACTTTACACTTACAGGAATTGTTTTCATATATCTCCAGTTGACTCTAGTTATTTTTAGTGTAACTTAACTCAGCAAATTGTTAGCCTATCTAAATGAGAACACTTATTCCGAAATACAACCCACTTTCAAAAATGATTAATTAGGCTGTTGTTTATTTCTGGTATTTTACTTGGGTTATACAATCACCAATTGGCTGAGGCCATTAGTATTGCAGCTCAATACCCTGTACTTGTGTTGCTTAACATGAGAGTTTTTTGTTCGTCAACGAATTTTACGAAAATACTTCGAAGTGCACTTAGATAATTTGTGTAGGAAAGAAGCAAGGAAGTTAGGGAAAGAGTTGTGGGCGAAGGATTTCAAATGTTTCATATAAAAGAAATCTGTGTTGAATTCATCCAGCTTCCAGTAGCCATTAGCGACTATTCATAAGTTGCAGCGAATCATGCATGTTGATGATACGAATATGATGGCATATTTTTTTTTTTCATTTACTTTAGCCTAACTTTAATTTGTTATATTTAAGAAAGATTCATTTTGCAAAAATAAACAGAAAAGATTTGTTGCTGTTACTGTTAAAATATTTTAATTGTTTATTACTTCAGTAGTTTATTTTTTCCTTGTTTCCTTTCCTCACTGGGCTATTTTTCCCTGTTGGAGCCCTTGGGCTTATAGCATCTTGCTTTCCCAACTAGGGTTCTAGTTTAGCATATAATAATAATAATATGTGATAAAATAAGTATATTACATCAAAATAAGGTTAGCCGAAATGTGCAAAAGATATATATCATACTTTTTAGCATAATTTTCATAGTTCTTTAGCATTTGCAACGATCCAACGTACAATTCCAAGTAAACTTATTTTCCAAATATAGCAAAGAAAAACTCTAGATCCGGAACATTCATTTTTTGAATGGAACCCCGACCCCGGCAGAGGTCCTGATTCACCATTATTTTCATCATTTTTTCCACAATAGGATAAAGTATTATTGAGCCCTATTTCAAAGGTTTCTGGCACCAACAGGACCAATCTTTGAATCAGACAAAGACAGAGTTCCGGTTCTTGACAGCAGCAGTATTGTAGTAAAAGACTGATAGCCACGAGGGAGAGGTTTTATTATTATTATTATTATTATTATTATTATTATTATTATTACCCAAGCTACAACCCTAATCGAAAAAGCAACTTTATAATTCGGACAAAATCAGTTCAATTGACATAAGTCTCTCTTTATAGTTTATTTATAAAAGATGTATTTTAAGGTTTATGTTTTTAAAATATCTAATTTTAACTGTTCATTATTTGTCTTGTAGTTTATTTATTTTCTTATTTCCATTTCTCACTGGGCTATTTTTCTCTGTTGGAGCCGTTGCGGTTATAGCATCCAGCTTTTTCAACTAGGGTTGTAGCTTAGGTAATAATAATGATAATAATATTAATAATAATGATGATAATAATAATAATGACAATAGTAACTAGCGTGACGAGCAAGAACAGGTGTGAAGACATTGGGCTACTAAATTTTGTACATTGTTTTTATAATTATGCTTTTAATATTGCACAAATTACCATGCATAATAGAGGGAGAGTTCTCACTTACTGCTTGCTATATTAGGTAGTATACTTTTATAATTGAACTTTATAACTAACTTCCATAAATAAAGAAAGAACGAAAGCAGAGTAACATGCTTATGTAAAATGTATTTTTGAATACTGTGATTAACATATATTAAACATATATTATCACAAATTCAGATGATACTTAAAAGGA
>NC_090752.1:94905728-94913228 GCF_036898095.1 Palaemon carinicauda | reverse complement strand
CCTCTCTCTCTCTCTCTCTCTCTCTTGATGTTTTGTTAGCGATGTCTCGCACTAGTTTCTTGTTGAATGTAGTTCTTCCTGGATATGTCTTGCAATTGTTGAACGCCAGTCCTTGGGTTTCCTAGGATGTTGATTGAAGATTCAGGTTGTATACTAACATATGTTGATGTTAGCTTTTCCGTTGGACTTAGTCAAAATTGTAGATTCTTGTAGAATATATATATATATATATATATATATATATATATATATATATATATATATATATATATATATATATATATGCTGTTTACATTGGATCTTATTTTCTCTAGCTTGTAACATCTCTAAAATAAACAATTACTATACGCGTATAGAACTAGAATTATCAACACGGTCAAACCAAACTTCCTTTCACGTAATGCTAAAATTATTCACTTCTTAATATTCAAAAGATTTGATCGAATATAACTCGGCTCCTCCGGAAGAATTTATCGGAGCTGCAAATGAGAGTTGGGCGAATTTTCATTGGAGAAAAGTCTTTGGTTTTCGAATGGTTGACCATCGAGGAGATATCTAGGGGAGATTCATTCCGGTATTGTAATAATCGTATTTAGCTGAGAGAGAGAGAGAGAGAGAGAGAGAGAGAGAGAGAGAGAGAGAGAGAGAGAGAGAGAGAGAGGAATAGTCTATGTATTGTATTCCGTGATGTAAAATAAGTCGATATACAAAATATTATGGTAATGAATGCTCTGAATTCAAATAAACTTGGGCAGTTTCTTGTTGCTATATTGATTTTTAGTGTAACAGAAGTATTTTTATATATTTGTAGTGATCCCTTTGTGATAAGAATAGAAAATAGATCGAAAAAAGACATAATTTGGTCTCTCTCTCTCTCTCTCTCTCTCTCTCTCTCTCTCTCTCTCTCTCTCTCTCTCTCTCTCTCTCTCTCTCAAATTTCTTAACCAACCTTAGAGAAAATGTTTTTTTAACTTCAACGTACTTTGAAGAATGACACAAGATATATTCATATACATAAATCAAAGATATATATCGCAAATATAAAGTATGTATTAATTCAAATCGAGATCAGTACCTAGTCATCATTGCAGACCGAATGAGTGTTTGTTTTGATTTAATGCTGCAAACTAGCGTCACAACATCTAGGGTCATTGGAAGCGAAATCATGCCGGTCGAGAGATCAGAAATTAGTTTTGGAAGATGTAGAAGTCCAAAAAAAATAAAAAAAAATATTTTATAGATCTATAACAACAGGTTTGAGGAAATTTATAACAAAATCGAAAGATATAGTGTGAATAACCATGCAATATCTCCATTCTTGTCTTTCAAAGAAAACAATATCCTATTCAAACTAGTTTTACAAAAGAAATATTTTTTTTATCAAAACAAAAAGGCAACAAAAAGGTAAGGTTCAGATTGGTGATGTCTACGAAATAAATGCGCTTGTACATACATATACATCAACAACAACAAATACATCCGTTTTTAATCCACTGCAGGACAAAGGCCTCAGGGATGCCAATTCATGACTAGGGTTTGACTAGTTTTAATCACCACACTGGCCAGTTCGGATTGGTGACGGGGGGAGATTTTCGTGTGATCGCTCACAGCAAACCAACCTAGTATAGGTGCCATTGACTAGAACAGCTTTGCTGATTATAGCAATTCGCAAACCCTTTCACCACGTTAAGGTATCCCCACTCAGAAAGGTATATGTCAATGATTACGATATGCTGTGTGTAAAGAAATCAACCTTTTGAATTTGCATCTTTCAGTGCGATTATATACGTGTAAAATTAATGTACCATAGTCCAGTTTCGACAAGATATTTAAAGCCTTACACTAATATTATTTTATAATTTATGAGGTTAATGATTATAAATATAACTGAATTTGAAATAAAATGGAAAGCAAAGTCAAACTATGGAAAACTTATCATGCTTTACCCCCTAGTAAGAAGCCTTTTATTTTAACGCTCTCTATTAGAACTTTATACAACTTTGAATGAGATTGAAATTATGAATATAAAGGAAAGTAAACATAATTACTAAAGAGGAAATATGAGAAATCGAACAAGTGTTCACCAAAAGCGCTTTGTTCCCATTACGACATTTTGTTATCATTTGTTCTCAAAAGCATTATAATTAACCGACACACGGTTACATTGTCTTGTTGTGATTTGGACTCCCTGGGTACTTAATTATGGAATGATATTGTACGCAACCCGTTTAAAATTAGGGTTAAATTTTTAGATAGATATGCACACACACCCCCCTACCCACCCATTCTCACCAAGGTATGACTATTCTTCTTCCCATTACCATAGAGCCGGTGAGCCAGTAGTTATATTTCTGGCAATGTCTGAGCGTGACTGGAAATATATATATATATATATATATATATATATATATATATATATATATATATATATATGTGTGTGTGTGTGTATATATATATAATACTGTATATATATATATATAATATATATATATATATATATATATATATATATATATATACTGTATATAGCGAGACTCTTGCTCTTTATTATATAGGGGAGATTTACAAAGCGCATAATTAGGTGATATCAAGAAGTTTATATTTGCCATCATTTATGATATGTTTTTACACTTTTCCATTTGGGATTCATATATTCTGTTTATTCGTCCATGATTTGCTATCATTTCCGGACCGTAAGTTAGTTGTTGTTAATTATTAATATATTCATGAATTCAATAACTGGTTGACTAGTGATTAGATTGGTATTACAACAGCTAAGTCCATGGAACCCAATTATTTGCAAGGTGTAAACGAAATAAAGACTTATTTCTGTATTTGTAGTCATAATGTGAGTATTAATGAGACACTGGTAAATTGAAATGTGAATCTCCTAACTTTGCAATTTGGCTTTGGCAAAAGCCTTGGAGCATGTGATGCTCATGTTACAATTTTCAGTGCTGTACAGAAATTCTTTGTTTGTGGTCAGAAAGTTCGCATGATTGTCCTTGGTTTTAGTGCTGCCTTTGACCGTGTTAATCATTAGGCCCTTGTTTTCTAACCTAAACAGGTGGGAGTGAGTGGGTCTTTTCTTAGAATATTATTGAAATTCTAAGTAATAGATTTCAAAGGTTAGTTGTTGATGGGCACCTTATTGAGTATAGGAATGTGATATTTGGTGTTCCTCAGGGTAGTGTTCTTGGCCCATTACTTTTCATACTATATATACATGTTGTGATTTGGCCTAGAAAACTAGTCCATTGCATATGCAGATAATGAAATTCTCTTTGCTTCAATTCCATTTCCTGAATGTAGATCTGGGGTTGCTGAATCCCTTAATTGGGATCCAGCAAAAATTCGTGTATGGTGCCAATTATGGGACATGAAGTTGAACCGAAACAAAACTCAAAGTATGATTGTAAGTAGATCGAGGATAGTGGCTCCTCAGCATCCAGATTTCTGTATTGATAATGTGTATTTAACTATATATAATATTAGGTGTGATTCCTGATAGCAAATTAATTTTGAGAAACCTATTTGATCTGTTTTGTCTTCAATTGCACAGAAATTTGATTTATTAAGAAGTCTTTTAAGATTTTCGGTGACCAGTTTATCCTGAAGAATTTTTGTAAATTCTTTCATTATAACTTGTTTGGAGTATTGTTCTCCTATATGGTGCAGTCTGTTAAATGTTCTTATTTCTGATCTTGATATAAATTTCTGACACTGTCGCTCAGTTAGTTCTTTATACATGTTACAAAAGATTTTTCCATAATTCTGACCATCCGTTGCATTCACATCTTCCCAGACTGTACCATCCTCTACACAGAAATAGGTATGTAGTTAATTCTAACAGTCTTCCCTTTTCCATTATAAGGCTCAATATTACACAGTATTCTAGATGTTTTATTCCAGTTGTGATCAGATTGTGAAAAGATCTTCCTGATCTGGCAGTTGAATCGTCGGAACTTTAGAAATTTCCTACTTGAAGCGAGTGGTTTTATGTTTAACTATTTTATATCATGATATTTTATATTTTTACCCATTACGTCTCTTATGTAATGCATATTTTCCTTATTTTGTTTCCTCGCTTGGCCATTTTCTCTATTGGAGCCCTAGGGCTTATATCATCTTTCATAGCAAGTAATAATGATGATAATAGTAATAGAATAGCACAATAGCATTATTTCATATTTACTGAGTATTGGAAAACGCAACCAGATTTCCAAAAAGCTTTTCCCAGCCCTGCCTCAGGATGAACGATACAAGGGCTGTCATCAACAGAACTTTCCACTCAGAGGAGCCGTTCCAGAGACTAGGCTGTTCAACCGGATTGTACACGGCATTTCTGGTCCTGTTCTCGGTAGCGCGGGAAAATGTCCTAAATCCTCGTTTTGAGCCCCTTTCACCGACGCCATGTTAGTAGTTAAATAGTCGATAGTTAATATCATTTATTTTTATTCTTTAACGTCGTTATTTGCATTTTTGTAATTGTAAATGAATAATGTCTTCAATTGCATACTTCGCTTGTTTGTATAGCGTGTTGGGTTTGTTACAAAACCGTTAAGGTGGTTGTGTTTCTGCATTCTTTGGTAATTTAAAGTTTAGGGAATGTCTGAAAGACAGATTTAGCCTTTGTATTAAAAAACCTTTAGGTTTCATATACTTCATTATTACTAGCTAAGCTACAGGCCAATTTGAATAAGTAGGATGCTACAAGCCCATGGGCTCCAACAGTGAAAAAATAGCCCAGTGAGTAAAGAAAGTAACGAAATTAATAAACTATATATACTATATATATTATATATACAGTATATATATATATATATATATATATATATATATATATATATATATATATATATATATGAAGTAGTGAATAAATAATGTAAAATATCTCAAGATCAGTACCAACATTAAAATAGATCTGTCATATATAACTATGAAGAGAGAATTATGTCAAACTGTTCAACATGAAAACATTCACTGAAGTAACAGACACGATCGGTTGCTGTTGTTATTGTAAATATTATTAGCTAAGGGCTCCAACAAGGAAAAATAGCCCAGTGAGGAAAGGAAACAAGGAAATAACAGAACGATATAAGAATAATGAAAAAGTAAAATATTTTGAAAAACAATAACAATAAAGCAGATAATTCGTATGTAACTATGAAAAAACTTATGGCAGCCTGTTCAATCTCATAGACACTGTCAGTTTGATCGGAAAATTAAAGAGGGACCGAAGAGATGACAGAAACCTTTCAGTACTAACCGATTTATCTATCAGCCCGTTTAAAAAAAAAGTGAAAAATAATAGACCCGATTCTAAGGAATCAAAGAAGCAGGAAGAAAATTCCAAAACTCTGGATTAAAGGGAAAGATAGTCCCTGAAATTTGTATTTTGTTTCAAATGCCACCTGGTTGAGCCCTTGTCCTATTGAAGTAAAAAAGTTTTTTTTTTTTTTTCTTTGTCAGCCACGGGTTGACTTTTATTGCTAGGCTACATGACATCACCAGGCTGCTTAGTTTGTTGGTAGTTAGGAATATACCTAAATGGATATTGGTCTCTTGCTATGTTGCAAATCATATTATATCTATTCCATGTTGTTTCATATGAAATGTGTTCCAAGTTGCTGATTCATAGTAAATTTATTTCCGGCTGCAGAATCATAATGTCTACTCCATGTTCTTGATTCCTGGTAAATCTACTCTCGGTTGATGATCTCAATATGTCTACGTCAAGTTGTTGAATCATAATATGTAAATAAGCAGTAGACACATACCGGAACATCCGGGAAAGCAAAACTTTAGGTTGATCAGCCGGAATTTGTATTAATTATATTTCATACTCGGAATATCTTCTTCAGTTTATTGTTAGCCTCCTGACAAGTACAGTGGTAACGTGTTCGCCTAGCATTCGCATGGCAGCAGTGCGATCCCCGTCTGGACCGTAAATTTAAGTTAAGCTGTTTACTGGGGAGGCCATTGCTGTGTTTGGGCATTCACAGTGGAGTGTAGAGCTGTCGTTCTGATGAGTATCTATTCTGAAGATACATGAAATAAAACCGGACACTACCTTTATCTATGATTCAATAATGTAAATTACACATTGACCTACAGTATTGCAACATATTAATATAGAAAAGAATTCTCCTACATGACAACTAAGAAATGATTTTATGAGTAAATAAGAATTAATGTAGAAAAATAGGGACATTTTCAGGGCCTCAATCAAATCACATTTAATTAAAAATACGTCCATGACAAATACAAAGAGACTTTAGTTTTGAAGTGAAAACAGGTGTCAATTGACATACTGTAATTAGACTCTTTGATTTAACTGCCAGTGTCCTGCGTCCTTTGGAAAGCAGATATTATGAAGTATTAATTGCCTGTAAAAGGTTCGACCTAATTAGGTGTTTTTGTTTCATGTTTGGAGGTCTCAAGTCATTCCCTTTAACCTTTGATTGCGTTAATGGTTGGGATTTTGTTTTTTCCAAACCAAATTTTCATATATTATCTTTACGTAATATATATATATATATATATATATATATATATATATATACATATACATATACATATGCATTATATATATATATATATATATATATATATATATAATATATATATATATACATACATATACATATATATGTGCGTGT
The DNA here is from genome assembly GCF_036898095.1 of Palaemon carinicauda. NCBI lineage: Eukaryota > Metazoa > Arthropoda > Malacostraca > Decapoda > Palaemonidae > Palaemon > Palaemon carinicauda. The sequence goes on along the minus strand of NC_090752.1, from coordinate 94,906,566 downwards.
ATATATGAAATCATCATCATCCTCAGCCATAATTAGTTCACTGCAGGTTAAATGCCTCAGACATGTCCTTCCAATCGCGTCTGTTTATGGTCTTTCTTTGCCAGTTTATACCCTAAAATTTTCTTAACTCGTCAACCCATCGTCATTGTGTTCCTGCCCATGTCCATTTCTCCCCTGTACATGCAGCGTGCGCACACACACACACACACACACACACATATATATATATATATATATGTGTGTGTGTGTGTGTGTGTGTGAACGATAGAAGTGACGAGTATTGCTGTATTTAACGAGCTGCTGATGAGCACCCTTCCTTTAAGGATATGTAATTGTAAACAGTTGCACTTATCCTCTGTATGATCTACCATACCCCCAATTGACAGCCGAAATTTACACCGTGTAGAATATTTTTTCCCTTAAATTATTTTTAGCTTTTCGTATCTCTCTTTAGGTTTTATCCTCCTGTTTCCACATAGATGAATTAAAAGCTTGGTGATACCTTGTTTTGAGTTGTCGGCCATGTCGTCTCCGTTTTCAGTTCCCAACGAAAACAAAATGATTGACGACAATCATTTGAATTTAAAAGTTCTTGTACATTTCTGGTAGAATTTATTTTTCATAATTTGAATTTTTAACACGGACATGTTTCATAGTAGTATCACGCCATATCCATATATATATATATATATATATATATACATATATATATATATATGTTCTTATGAAGCTGGTCAAGTGTAGATTAAATACAGTAGTTTATTCATGATTTTATTTATGTGTTCATTTGTGCATTGAAGAGGTTAGCCAACTCTTAAGATGAGTTCCTCTCGTGTAG
>NC_090752.1:94893228-94900728 GCF_036898095.1 Palaemon carinicauda | reverse complement strand
GAGACCATTCTTTATCAGGGAATTCCAGAGCGAATTTTAGTGATACTTATTCATGCTTAAGATATGTATTGCAATTAAACAGTGTTGTGTAGTGTATTAATATTAGAATGTTGGAGGTCTAGGTCTGGGGTTTCTTATGATGGCTGGGTTTTAGAGGAAGATAAAGGAAGTTAGGTGTTTACGTGGGGGCCGAGTTTTGAACTGAATCTCTTGACCTAATCGGGTAGTTGAATCCAAGGTCTATAGAATACAAGGTCTACCCATCAGCGACCCAAAATTTGTCATCTACTGCGCAGACCACCCATGCGGAGATTAATGACGTCACACCGTACCATGCTCTGATTTACCAGCCTTTGTTTTCCAGTATCTACAGTTAGTTTACAAGGAATCTGGTGTTATTATTCAGTGTGAAGCTCTTCCACTTCCCAATTGACTATTTGTTGAGTCCCATTTGCAGTGTGCTTGAATTAATTACTATTGGTTAAAATGCCTCGTTGCTGTGTTGTGTATGGGTGTTCTTCTAATAAAGATAAAAGAGATGAAGGAGTAACTCTTCACAGCTTTGCCAAGCACGTGGAAACTAGAAAGCTGTGGATAAATTCGTGTAAAAGGAAGGACCCTTTCAACCCTGATAATGCAATCATGTGTAGTTTACATTTTGAACCTGATGCATTTGAAAGAAACCTGAAATATGAATTGCTTGGAGCGCCAATGCCAAAAAACCAACGACGATTAAAGGAAGGATCAATTCCAACATTATCATTATTTAGACCTTGATTACCTCTATCAGAAGGTAAGGTTCAAAAGTGAAATACATTGTTGGTAAACGATATGTATTAGATTATAGATATGAAAACTAACAATATATCGGTAATTTTTTAATAAACGCATAAACACTCGATCCAATTACTAATTTTGACAAATATATGGCAATGCATTTATATATCTTTTGTTTTGAAGTGGAGTAGATATTGTAAATGATAAAAGTGAATGCTACTTTTCTTAGAAATGAAACTTTCTCTCAAGATAAAGACGACGAATCGCTACAACGTGAGCTAAGTCTCTCCGCGATGATATTTTATTTGCCGGATGAATGTAACGGTGAAGAAAAAGATAATGATGTTACAGAAAGTGTAGGGGAAGGTGGTAACTAGTGAAGCCATCAAAAGAATTTTCTGATCAAATCAAGACTATGAAAAACATGTTCAAATGTTATCATGGGGAAAGAGGTTTAAAACATGGTAAAGGAACTGTAAAAAATATAGCAGCAGAAATTGCAAATGTAATGGGATTGCTACTAGATTTAGTTACTTATTTTGTTCGTTGTCGGACATTCTTTAGAATAAGAATATTAAATAGGGAAACAACTTCCACAAGGAAAATTATGAATAAAGTTAAAAGTTGTAAAGTGTAATAATCATGATTTTTTAAGTTTAAGTTTATTAGTGCAAGCATATTTGTATAGAATTTTGTAAATGTATTTTTAGTAAATAATTAGTATAAAGTATTTTTTTCATGTATGCATGCACGTTGCTTACTTGTATATTTACTGACTGATATAAAGAATTTTGATATTTTTTTCTTTCCTGATGTACGTCTTTTTATACCATTTTTTTTTCAAAACCTTCTCCTAAGATGTGTTTTATCATGAAATCCAGTCATCAAAATATCTTGATATATATTTTCTGAAATAGTAATGTTATTCTTAACTGGATGAATAATGAACTTTTGCAAAATAAGGTCTGACTGAAAGGGGTTCTTTCGCCGGCCAGTGGTGCTTGCTGACGTCACAAAACTTATCCCCCTTTAACGTTTACCCCTCTAATCCCTACTCACCCCCAATTTACCTAATCGGTAGAACTTCAAAAGTTCAAACTTGCAGCAAAATGTTTTTATGTTGAACAGGCTGACATGAATCTTTTTATGTCTGTTTTGATGTTGTTAGTGTTTTTAAAATACTTTACTAATTGTTAATTATTTCTCCTATCGTTTATTTATTTCCTTTCTTCACTGGGCTGTTTATCCCTCTTGGAGCCCTTGGGCTTATAGCATCTTGCTTTTCTAACTAGGGTTGTAGCTTTGCTAATAATAATAGTAATAATGATAATGATGATGATAAATGTGTGACTTGTATTGTTTGTTTAAATATATATATTATGAATATGAAAAGAGGACCCAGGCCATGGTGGTAAATGTTGAAATAAGAGCGCACCTGTTTATCAATGCTTCTCTTATATTGCTTTTTATATTGCTTTTATGACCATTGGTAGAAATTCTTGATTTACACCATTAGTCTGGGGGTAGAGGAAGTAATCAAAACCTGGGGGTAGGGGGTAGCCTACCCAGAGAGGCACACTCGGCCATAAATTGCCGAACCAGCTGGTTGTAGATACGAAAGTTGGAAGGGGTGGTAACGGTTAAGTCTGTGTGTGTGTATGTGTCTGTGTGCTTATCTCTCTCTCTCTCTCTCTCTCTCTCTCTCTCTCTCTCTCTCTCTCTCTCTCTCTCTCTCTCTCTCTCTCTCTTTTCATAGAAAGAAAGCTTTCATTTTTGGCTCGTCAGAGAATTTTCCACCTCAAAGCCATATGAAAGCGAATTACTCAAGCGCTGTAAAGATTAAGTTTCAGTATTAATCTGAAAGTACCCTGTGTTAATGGAAAGTGCTACAGTCCTCTATGAGTAATTTAATGAAGATATTAATTATGAAAGAAAGCGAAATGGTGGCGTGGAAGAGTTAGGAATATATGAATTAGTGTTACTTGGAAGTTACACGTGTCATGATTTCGTTCCAAATAATAGGTTCGATTCCCAGAGTCAATGAAACTCTTCAGGCCATTTAAAGTTTTAAAGGCCGTTTATGTAATGACAGAATCAAGGGACAATGACCTTATCCTAGCTAGCAGGGTGATGCCCTAGAGGCTTTCGTCAGCGCCCAAGCTAGGACCAGGGATGACAAGGCGATGGCTGCTGATGATTCAGCATTTAAGCTTATAGGCTTCCCCAAACGTCACATCCTTAGCTCACGAGATGGTGAGGTTGCAGAGACCACATGAAACTACCGAGTTTGAGAGGGACTCGAACCCCAGGCCGGCGATCACTAGGCACGGAGGTTTTAATAGGCCACCCTTATATTCTGCTTGGCGTCAGAGTATTAGTTGACTGTTCTGCTTCTCTATTTGTGGATTAGCATTGTCGTGAGGTTTTATTTTATGATGTGCAGAAACTGAGACCTGTAAAGTTACCCAAAATAACTCGATGTACCTCAGATAAAACTTATCATAATAGATGTCATCTCTTAAGCGAGGAAAAATTTTATTATTATTATTATTATTATTATTATTAGCAGGATGCCATAAACCCAGGGGCTCCAACAGGGAAAGTAGCCCAGTGAGGAAAAGAAATAAAGAAATTTGCAGCAAGTGAAGTTTAGTAATAATAACAAAATTAAGATGAATCTATCATATATAAACTATTAAAAATTCAAAATAACAAGAGGAAAAGAAATAAGATGGAATAGTGTCCTCAAGCAAGTGAACTTTATTATATGTATAATAAAATTCCCCAAACAATGTTACTAATCCCAAGACATTTCCCGAGAATTTCTGAAAGAAAACCGAACACAAAGATATTTCCTGTAAATTTCTGAAAGAAAAAGGAATTAGCACAAAGAGAGAAAAAATTCTAGATGAGAATTCGGAATTGAACACAGTTTCCTTTAATGAAAGGAAATAAAAGATTAGCAAATCACTCACCCCAGTAATAATCGACTAACGACTCGTGATAACTACACTTCACTGCCCAAACTGGAATGAATTTAAAAATTTGTACTTAGCTTATATATGGTTCTGTGTGATGTCGACACATCCTCTCTCTCTCTCTTGATGTTTTGTTAGCGATGTATCGTTCGAGTTTCCGTTGAATGTAGTGCTTCCTGGATATGTTTTGTAAACGTTGAACGTCAGTCCTTGGGTTTCCTAGGATGTTGATTGAAGATCCAGTTCATCAGTTTGCATTTATAACATTCATTAAATGTTATATATTTCGATGGACTATATTACTTAGTCAAAATTGTAGATACATGTAGATAACGTTGAGTACTTGAAGATCTTTCTCTGGTTTTACAGCTTTTATTTTGATGTCTTGAAGATCTTCCTCTAATTCTTAGAGTTTAATATTATAGTTACTTGAAGATCTTTCTCTGATTCGTAGAGTTTAACCGCTGCCACCATTTATAAGTGAGATTGGTACTACTACCTGGTCGTTAGTTACATGTGGTGTATTGCGGGTTTTCCTTGTCACAATCCTACACAGAATATTATCTTTGATTATATAATTCTGCTGCTTATACTTCAACCACAGCCCGAAACGAACTTTGTTAGTGGTTTATGGTCAGTAAGAACCTTAACGGGATAACCGTAAATTATGAACTTAAAATGCACTAGTGAATTAACAATAGCTAGCCCTTCCTTGTCTATTACTGCATACTTACTTTCGGAAGTTCTCAATTTTCGAGAATAGAAAGCTATCGGGAAAAATTGTTTATCATATTGCTGAAGCAATACCCCCATAGAGTTTAACCGCTGCCACCATTTATAAGTGTGCTACTTTTATAAGCACACATTGAGTATGTGTTGTTTAAGATGTTAAGGCTGGATAACGAAGTACATCTTATTAGCTTTAAAAGTATTTATTCTCTAAAAACAACAGAGTTAAACATCTCCATCATAGGAGGGAGCTGGTTTGGTCGGATGACCAATTCTGGTGAAGTATAGATATGAACTGATTAAATTATCGATATCACAGATATCGTATGCTTAGTTGATGTAGCATTTTAAACACAATCTCGGAAGACACCTGGATCCGGTGACGTCACAAACTTTCACTCACTGATGCATTGGTGTTGACGTTTAAGAAAAATGTTACACTGCCGAGGCTGCATTGTGCATCCTGTTTATGATTTTACATGACTACAGCAAATCTCACGGCTAGCATCTTCATCCAAAATGACATATTACGTCATGTGTTTTAAACATGTAATAACAATTATTTCATTTATTACATATATATGAAAGATTTATTTTAACATCGTTACTGTTCTTATAATACTCTATTTCAATTGTTCATTGTTTCTTTTGTCGTGTTCTTTAAATACTCTATTTTAATTGTTCATTGTTTCTTTTGTCGTGTATATATTTCCATATTTCCTTCCCTCACTGGGCTATTATTCCCTGCTGGAGCCCTTGGGCTTATGGCATCCTACTTTTCCAACTAGGGTTGTAGCTTAGCTAGTAATAATGATGATGATAATAAGTATATATGTCTACAGCCTCTATCTAGTATATATATATATATATATATATATATATATATATACACACATATATATATGTATGTGTATATATATATATATATATATATATATATATATATATATATATGTATGTATGTATATATATATACATACATACATATATATATATATATATATATATATATATATATATATATATATATATATATATATATATATATATATATATACACTGTATATATATAATATATATGCAGTATATATTTGTATATAAATATATATATATATATATATATATATATATATATATATATGTATGTGTATATATATATATATATATATATATATATATATATATATATATATATATATATATATATATATATATATACACACACACACATATGCCAAGGCACTTCCCCCAGTTTTGAGGCGTAGCCGACATCGAACAAACGAAACAAAAAAAAAGGGGACCTCTCCTCTCTATGTTCCTCCCAGCCTGACAAGGGACTCAACCTACTTCGGCTGGTACTGCTAGGGTGCCACAGCCCACCCTCCCCCGTTATCCACCACAGATGAAGCTTCATAATGCTGAATCCCCAACTGCTGCTACCTCCGTGGTCATATAAGGCACCGTAGGAAGCAGCAGGGCCTACCGGAACTGCGTCACAATCGCTCTCCATTCATTCCTATTTCTAGCATGCTCTCTTGCCTCTCTCACATCTATCCTCCTATCACCCAGAGCTTTCTTCACTCCATCCATCCACCCAAACCTTGGCCTTCCTCTTGTACTTCTCCCATGAACTCTTGCATTCATCACCTTCTTTAGCAGACAGCCATTTTCCATTCTCTTAACATGACCAAACCATCTCAACACATTCATATCCACTCTGGCTGCTAACTCATTTCTTACGCCCGTTCTCACCCTCACCACTTCGTTCCTAACCCTATCTACTCGAGATACACCAGCCATACTCCTTAAACACTTCATCTCAAACACATTCAATTTCTGTCTCTCCGTCACTTTCATTCGCCACAACTCTGATCCAATCCATACATCACATTTGGTACAATCCCTTTCTCATACAGAACTCTCTTTACATTCATGCCCAACCCTCTATTTTTTTACTACTCCCTTAACTGCCCCCAACACTTTGCATCCTTCATTCACTTTCTGATGTGCATCTGTTTCCAGTCCACCATTTGCTGCAACAACAGACCCCAAGTACTTAAACTGATCCACCTCCTCAAGTAACTCTCCATTCAACATGACATTCAACCTTGCACCACCTTCCCTACTCTTACCCACATTAACTCTCAACTTCCTTCTCTCACACACCCTTCCAAATTCTGTCACTAATCGGCCAAGCTTCTCTTCCGCGTCTGCAACCAGTACGGTATCATCCGCAAACAACAACTGATTACCTCCCATTCATGGTCATTCTCGTCTACCAGTTTCAATCCTCGTCCAAGCACTCGAGCATTCACCTCTCTCACCACTCCATCAACATACAAGTTAAACAACCACGGCGACATCACACATCCCTGTCTCAGCCCCACTCTCACGGGAAACCAATCGCTCACTTCATTTCCTATCCTAACACATGCTTTACTACCTTTGTAGAAACTTATCACTGCTTGCAACAACCTTCCACCAACTTCATATAACCTCATCACATTCCACATTGCTTCCCTATCAACTCTATCTTACGCTTTCTCCAGATCCATAAACGCAACATACACCTCCTTACCTTTTGCTAAATATATCTCGCATATCTCCCTAACTGTAAAAATTTGATTCATATATATATATATATATATATATATATATATATATAAATATATATATCTATATATATATATATATATATATATATATATATATATATATATATATATATATATTACTCTTTATACTCCCAGCTGGGAGTGACACAATGTGACTTAGATAATAACTTATCTCACTTTTGATTACATCTTTAAAGAATTTTCCGAACTATCATCTTACTCTGGCAACCTTATTAGCTGTGTGTATGTGTGTGTGAGAGATAAGAAATTTGAAATAATATTAAAAAGATATCCTCATCAACAAAAGACGAAGTTCGTCCTATTCACCATATCTATAGGACTCCTTTCCCGGCAATTCCTTTTGTGGAAGGCAGCTCTATGAAAGGCCATGTCTGCTGCTG